>NC_133182.1:10522500-10577500 GCF_049306965.1 Danio rerio
TGGATAAATCATTGCATAAATAAATACATAAATAAAAAATAATTATTAAATATCAATAAAGAAAATTAATTAAAAAAAATATAATTAATAAAGGTCTGAATAAATAAATCAATACATGAAAAAATAAATAAGTAAATAAATGCATGAATAAGTAAATAAATAAATGCATAAATAAATAAATTAATGCATAAACGCATAAATTAATGTACCAATCTTCATTTTAAGTTCTATTAACATAAAGCAGTCATTATTTGAAATATGTACAATGCTTTTAAATCAGAATCAGCTTTAAAATTAATTTCGAAGGTCTCCTGTTAATACATTTTCATTGTCATTAATGTGCTTTATATTTTATTTACACTGGATTTTATACACCAGAATATTCCTTAAAAAATCTCAAAGCATTTATTTTTTAACTATTTCAAAAGAATAATGTTTTCCACTTATCTTTTAGTCTGAAAAAACAAACTCTGAAATATTACTGTGAACACTAACCACTGTGTTACTTTGCCTTTAAGCTTATACTGTGAAGGTTATTTAACCAATCAAAAAAGTCTGGCATTCTGAGTCTGACATGTTGTGATTTAGCGGTGTTTCCCGGTCAGGCAAGTGAAGCATTTCTGAGCAGCACCCACTGTTAACTCTTTTGATTATTTCTCTTTCTAAGGCTGTATTGGCTCCTTCTTGCACACTAAACACATTGTGTTTTTATGAGCCTTCGAGCAGACGTAGGAAATGAGGAACACTTTAAGTGCGAGAAAGCAAAGAGGGATGCTTGGTGAAGTCTGTATGCCAGGCTACATCCAACAATACAACATCTGCTGTGTTTTGGAGCAGAGTTTTTTTATGCTGCAAAATATCAGATATAAAGTATTTGAAAGCCTAAATCATCAAAAATAACAATATTTTTATTTACTTTTCCACTTTTTCTGTGTTGTACAATATTTATAAATATTTTGCACATACATCTGTCTGCTCTGTTGCAAAGAATTTGAAAACTTTGAATTAAATATTTTAAATTATAACGATTATTATATTACAAATACACAGCATTTTGCCCAGTGTAATATATAATATCATAAATTTGCCATTGTTGCACACTAATAATAATAATAATAATAATTTATTCAAATTAAAATCTAATTTATATATATATATATATATATATATATATATATATATATATATATATATATATATATATATATATATATATATATATATATATATATAATATAGTTGAAGTCAGAATTATTAGCCCCCCCGAATTACTAGACTGCTTGTTTATTTTTTCCCCAATTTCTGTTTAACGGAGAGCAGATTTTTTCAACACATTTCTATACATAATAATTTTAATTACTCATTTCTAATCACTGATTTATTTTTTCTTTGCTATGATGACAGTAAATAATATTTCACTAGATATTTTTCAAGACACTTCTATACAGCTTAAAGTGACATTTAAAGGCCTAACTAGGTTAATTAGGTTAACTAGGCAGGTTAGGGTAATTAGGCAAGTTATTGTATATCTATGGTTTGCTCGTTAGGTTATCGAGGAAAAATTTAGCCTAAAGGGGCTAATAATTTTGTCCCTAAAATGGTGTTTAAAAAATTAAAACTGCATTTGTTCTAGCCGAAATAAAACAAATAAGAATTTTTCCAAAAGCAAAAATATTATCAGACATACTGTGAAAATTTCCTTGCTCTGTTAAACATCGTTTGGAAAATATTTTAAAAAGAAGAACAAAATTCAAAGGGGGCTAATAATAAATACATAGCAATACCTTTTTAAATTTGGTTTCACACTAATAAATTAATAAGTATATAAATAAATAAACAAATTAATTCATTAAATGTGGTATTACTATGAGGGCTTCGGCAGAATTTTGGCATGTACTGAATAAACTCTTCAGAAAACTAATTATAATTTATACATTGATGTTAATTTAAATTACCCACATTTGTTGTATTTAAACAGAAACAACAACAAACAAGCAAACAAACAAACAGACAAACAAATTCAATAAAATTTAATTCCGCTTTATTTGTATAGCGCTTTTACGATGTAGATTGTGTCAAAGCAGCTTCACATAAATGGTCATAGTAACTGGATCAGGGTAGTTCAGTTTTTAGTGTTTAAGTTCAGTTCAGTTTAGCTCAGTTCAGTGTGATTTAATCATTACTGAGAGTTCAAACACTGAAGAGCAAATTCATCGATGCGTAGCTCTACCTATCCTGAACTATGCAAGCCAGAGGCGACAGCGGAGAGGGAAAAAAACTTCACCTGATAGGAGTGAAGAAAAAAAAACCTTGAGAGAACCAGACTCAGTTGGGCACGACCATTTTAATAACAAACCAAACAAACCAAAAACAACCTACAAAGTTGTTTTTACAAAGTCCATCCAGGGGAACTTATCGTTTGATGAATATTTGAGTGTGAAGCAATGATTCCCGTTGTTTCCTATTTACCATGTTGTTGATCAGGGTCAAATCTGGGGAAATGAAGTCCATCCAACCAGGGCCCAACTGAGGCCCTTTTGCTTTATTGTGGCAAAAGTCATAGTTGATGGTCTGTTATTCATCTGAACTACATTTGCCATCACGCTCTGCAGTCTCACACCTGTTTCAGTTCACCTTTTGATTACACACAGCTCTTAACTATGAGGACTGATCATACGCATTGTTTAAACCCTTCAGTCACTCTAGTCCATTGCTGAGTATTGTTATGCTGTAATTAAACATTACTAAGAGTTTTTCCCTTGTATTGTCCCTTTGTTTGTTGACTATTTTATGATTGCTTGACCCCTTTGCCTGTTATATTGTTCACTCTTTGGATTATCTTTGTATTCATGCCTGACAACAGTAATAAAGCTGCGTTTGGATCCTACCGCCAGTTCATAACTTAAAATTAAGCGTGACCAACATTTTGAATCCAAAGTTCGATCCTCTCTATAAGTGGAGATTCTCAATTGTCAGAAACGCAGCGTGACTTTTGCCGAGATTCTGTCAGAGTTATGCAGAGGTTTGATATCTATATGCGAGATGAGCTCCAGAGTATATATTTGCTGACTGGAACAGATACCAGAAACTGTCTGCATTTCTGCAGAGCAATGGCATCTTGATGGCATTTATTAGTGTCTCCTTGGCATCGTTTCTAAAGCAGCAAGAAATCCTCTGATGCATCAGTCTGGATAGGGTTTGTCAATTTCAGATACGAAGGCATTGGAAGCACAATGAATAAATAAAGAAATGTGACTGGTAAAGAATATCAATGCTGTGAGGCTGCAGACTTTATGAACGCTTGCGGTTTCAAATTCAATAATCTTGCCTAATGTGACTGAATTTATTTATCCGGATGAATGCTTTATCAGACTTATGTTGGCTTGGAAAATTGATTATATGGCACAGTATTTATTATGGTGAAATGTGAGAATTCTTGCTGTAGCAAATAATTCCTACATCAAATTTGGTGAGTAAATAGGCAACTTATTAGGGTTATTTGTACCACACAAGCCATTTCACAGCCACAGCCATATCACCCTGCAGCGCAAGACCGGTTACTCACTGAAGCTAAGCAGGGCTGAGCCTGGTCAGTACCTGGATGGGAGACCACATGGGAACACTAGGTTGCTGTTGGAAGTGGTGTTAGAGAGGCCAGCAGGGGGCGCTCAACCTGCGGTCTGTGTGAGTCCTAATGCCCCAGTAAAAGTGAAGGGGACACTATACTGTCAGTGGGCGCCGTCTTTCGGATGAAACGTTAAAACGAGGTCCTGACTCTCTGTGGTCATTAAAAATTCCACGGCATTTCTCGTGAAAGAGCAGGGGTGTAACCCCGGTGTCCTGGCCAAAGTCCCTCTATCGGCCCTTACGATCATGGCCTCCCAATCATCGCCTTCCACCGAATTGGCTCTATCACTGTCTCTCCACTCCACCAATAGCTGGTGTGTGGTAAGCGCACTGGCGCCGTTGTCCTGTGGCAGCTGTCGCATCATCCAAGTGGATGCTGCACACTGGTGGTGGTGTGGAGAGACCCCCCTCATGATTGTAATGCGCTTTGGGTGTATGGCCATACACAATAAATGCGCTATATAAATACACATTACATTTAAAAGATTTTAAGAAGATAAGATTAACAGTACTGCGCTAAAGTTTTAGGCCAACATTACATTTGTTGTTTTACATTTACATTTAGTCATTTAGCAGACGCTTTTATCCAAAGCGACTTACAAATGAGGACAAGGAAGCAATTAACACAACTAAGAGCAACAATGAATAAGTGCTATAGGCAAGTTTCAGGTCTGTAAAGTCTAAGAAGGAAAGTATTAGTAGTATTAGTATTTTTTTTTTTTTTTTTGGGTACAGTTAGTGTGATATTCAGAGAGGCATTTGCAGATTAGGAAGTGAAGTGGAGACTAAATAGTTGAGTTTTTAGTCGTTTCTTGAAAATAGCGAGTGACTCTGCTGTTCTGATGCAGTGAGGGAGTTCATTCCACCAACTGGGCAGATTGAGCGTGAGCGTTCGCGAAAGTGATTTCTTCCCTCTTTGGGATGGAACCACGAGGCGACGTTCATTCACAGAACGCAAGTTTCTGGAGGGCACATAGATCTGCAGAAGTGAGAGCAGATAAGAAGGAGCAAGGCCAGAAGTCACTTTGTTGGCAAACATCAGAGCTTTGAATTTGATGCGAGCAGCAACTGGCAGCCAGTGCAAACGGAGTAGCAGCGGAGTGACATGTGCTCGTTTAGGTTCATTGAAGACCACTCGTGCTGCTGCGTTCTGGAGCAGTTGAAGAGGCTTGATAGAGTTAGCTGGAAGCCCCGCTAGTAAAGAGTTGAGTTTTACTGATGGTATAATGTTTATTTGTGACCCTTTACCACCAAACCATAGTGTCAAGTCATAAGAGACTTTTTGACTTTTTTTTATTGATATCTATACACGATGAATAAATGATTTTTTAGCTCATGTATAGTTTGTTAAATTAGCTTAGAGTTTGAATTATTTGGGATTAATTGTTTAAGACACATGAAACACAATGTTGGAAAGAGACTGTCCTCGTTCGAGCTGCATTTCTACCAGTGCTGTTAGCAATATTGGATGATTTGATGGAATTATGGATGTTGAAAAGTACAGATAGGTTTTAATTAATCATGCCATTCCTTCTGGAAAGGACTACAGGGTAATAGTTTTCCTTTACAGCATAAAAATGATTTACTATTTGCAGTAAAATCCTACTTGGAGAAAAAAAAAACTCCTGATGAAACACAAACAGTAATGAAATGGCATCCATGGGGTCCAAACCTGAATATTGTAGAGGCTGCATGAAATCACTTGGACAGAAAAAAATAATTATACTCTAAACCTAAACAAGAACTATGGTAAGTGATAGAGATCCGCTAATTACTTTGAAATCCTATTTAGAGAAAGAAAAAAGCTGATGAAACACAGTCATGAAATGGCCTTCACATGGTCCAGACCTGAACATTATAGAGGCTGCATGAGATCACCTGGATAGAAAAAATATATATGAGATGCTAAACTTAAAGAAGAACTCTGGAAAGCTTTTATAATCGGATAATTGCTGTGAAGTCCTATTTAGAGAGAAAACTGCTGATGAAACACAGACAGTCATGAAATGGCCTTCACAGAGTCCTGACCTGAATATTATAGAGGCTGCATGAGATCACCTGGACAGAAAAATAAATATATGAGAATGTAAACCTAAAGAAGAACTTGGGAAAGTTTTAATGATCCGGCTAATTGCTATGAAGTCCTATTTAGAGAAAGAAAACGGCGGATGAATCACAGACAGTCCTGAAATGGTCTCCACAGGGTCCAGACCTGAATATTATAGATGATGAGATCAGCTGGACAGAATATTATAGAATATTATGAGATTAGCTGGACAGAAAAATAAATATATGAGAATGTAAACCTAAAGAAAAGCTCTGGGAAGTGTTAAAAGGAGCCTGATATTACATTGCACATTATTTCAGAAAATGTTAAGACCATTAAAACAAAACAGGAAAGCCACATAGATTTACAGCCACAACCATAGACTTTTGCTCACTATTTAATATATTACAAAATTAATGGTTCGTAAACACTGACCAGGACAACTAGTGTCTAGGAATGGTGGTCAAATTGAATAATATATTTGGGATCTGAAATGGTTCCAGTTTAGGGCTTCACAATGTATTACAAAAGTATTGTTTTTGCGATAATAGTATATGGAGCATTCGTATCGCAGACATGTGTGATGCATATAATAATAACGTGCGAACAGTACTTTTGCAATCTATTGTGCTTTCTGCTTCATGCTTTATTTTAATTTGACCAAACAGATAGGGCCTTGCGATGTTTAGCCCCGCCTATATACACTAATGGGTGGAGTCATGACTAGCGAGGAAAATGACAACAGCCGATCAGAGTCAGAATATCTGCTGAGATTTTTACTCATTCATAGTGTTTTAAAGACTAAATATTTACACATTGACACCGTTTTTTGGTCTGAATTAAAATTAAGATCTGAAAAATATATTTTACCTATTTATTTTATTATCATTAAATTTAAGTTAATAAAGTAGCATTTTTCTAGGGGAAATGTTATATCATAAGAAATATAGTTTTCGCAAAACTCAACAACATTCGTTCATTCAATCATTTTCCTTTGGCTTAATCTCTATTTCTATGGTCACCACAGCAGAATGAACCGCCAACCTTTATGCTTTTTATGTCTCAATTATGTCTGTCTGAGGCTGTGGCTAACATGCTTAACCACACCCCTCCAACTGTCAATGTGGACAACAAGCAGAAGTGGTGAGGAGGACAAGTCTGTTAGGTTGTAATAAGTCTCCCCGAACCCGTTCTTTATGCCAACTTTTCTACATCCGATCATCTCGCAGAAGAAAAAAACAAGCCACACCCACTGTTTTCTCTTTTAATATTCCTTTTCTTTAGTAACTGCATCACAATACGAAATAAATTGTTGCAGCTTTCGGTTCATGCAGACTTTAACAAAAGTGAAGTAGAAGTTCATCTTCTGTGGAGGCGGGGCTTATCCACCCTATTACATCGTAAAGTAGACCATTCAGTTTCATGTCTTTTTGGCAGACTGCCTTCAAAAGAGTAACAACACAGGGTTTTTTTTTAGTTTTGGAGATTCAAAACAAACAGGATTTATATACAGTACTGTGACCTTGTTTATGTCAAAAGATCAACACAGTTTTGTTTTCTTATTTCATGACTCCTTCAAAATTGTGTAATAGGGCTAAGTTATTTATTGATAATTATTGTTGTTTAATCACCCAGACCTATTCTGAAATGTATTGGAACACAGTCCCGAGAACTGATTTGCTTGGTGAATATTTGGACATTTTATATGCAGCAGCTAATTGAATTTGGTCAGGGAAGAGGAAATATCTCAGTTAATGATCCATCCATGCACAGCTTCAAAAGCAGAGACGATAAAGTTTAAAGAGAAGACAGTCAGAACTTTGTGTGCTGGATCATTTCACTACTGTTCTGGGGAAAAAAATGAACGTGTCAATGCGTCAAATTCCTCAGGAGACTCACTTTTCTTCAGCATAGTCTCTGATTTATCAGGGTTCCCACTGACTTGCCACAGTGGAATGAACCACCAATTACTCTAGCATATGTTTTATTTATTTGTTTCATGCTGTTTTTAGCCACATACTGTACTACTCTCTAAGAGTGCATGATCTCTACAGTTCACTTACTGTACTGTGTCTTTGTTGCAGCTCGGGACATCCAGGCTTGGGAATATGTCCCATTAGGTCCATTCCTGGGTAAGAATTTTGGGACCACCATCTCACCCTGGGTCGTTCCTATGGAGGCTCTGATGCCCTTTGTTGAGCCCAATCCTGTACAGGTAAGCTTGGGCAGTTCTAAGTGTATTGGCCCGTTTCCAGTGATACAGTACGGTACGGTTTGGTTCGATACGCTTTCATGACCGTTTCAACTGTCAAAAGGTAACTAAAAGTGAACCATACCGTACCACTTTTTGACAAAGGGTTCCTAGCAGGTACCAAAAGGCGCAGCTAAACGCTATTGGATTAAAGAGATACGTCACTCACTCCTGAAACAAGCCAGGAGAATAAAATCAAAGAAACCGCCATTTTTAAAAACACAGCCGAGACTTTACATTACACTTTAATAATATATACATATAATAACGAGCCATGGTCGACTCGAGCTCAAACAAACCTAGAACAAAAGGCCACAAAACCAAGAAGAACAAAATCTGCAGTGTCCTGTTGATGTTTTACGAGGCCGTCTAAGAGTGAGAGCGATTTCACTTTCTCCAGAGAGCTCGCGATCGCGTCTATATTTGATATAACAAACTTCTCGAGCTGATAATAATAATGTGCGCGTGATTATTGAAGCGCTTCTGCATCCGATCCCTTCAGAAACGAACAAACGTGAGAGTGAAGCATGACAAAACAAAGGAGCGAATGATTCTTTCAGCAACAAAAGATGAACAAACTGCCATGTTTAACTATCATCATCACCTTTTGGACTATTATGGACTTGAGAATGACAGAAATACTCTCTAACAGAGGTTACATGTGCTGGGGAAGATTAAAGATACAGATGAGAGGTTTGCACTGACTGTGGGCTATATGTTGCGTGTTGTTTTTGAACCCAGATAAGGACTAAATGAATGCTGTGTGTTGTTTTTTCTGTAATTGGTAACATATCGGAGACTGTAAGGGGTCTGTATATGTTCATATATGTTCATTTATAACAATAATTGTAATTTTTAAATGCAGACGTTTGCGTAGGCTATTTTTATTATTGATCTGCAGCTATAATCAAATCATATTCATAGAAAGATTAGTAATGAACATGTATACACAAGTATTTATGTGTATGAAGCATTTGTTTTGTGAGAAGTGCTTCTCATATGATATGTGAACGACGTGTACAGCTTTACTTTGACATCTCTTTGAGCGAGAATGACATTTAAATGGAGTGTTATCATATTATTCGCCTGTCGCTTATGGGCTTCCAGTTTTAGGTTTAGAGCAGGTGTTTTCAAATTGTGAGGCGCGCCTCCCCTGGGGGGCGCCAGAGCATGTCAGGGGAGGCGCGGGAAAAAATATTATATAATAAAAATATAATTATTAAGTTTAATTATTGTATGTATTTTTTATTATATTTAAACGTTTTAATTAAACAAAGCTAAAAAATTATGCGTCAAAAATAAGAAAACCTTTTTACCCAGAAGGCCATAGCTGTGAATTCGCTTCTGTTTGGCAAGTCCGCCAATACTTGTATATTCCTGCTAATACAATGGATCGGTTTCTGAGACCCCCACGATTCAAAGCCTTCAAGTTCAGGGCTTAAACCCAAAAGACGACGATATGATGATCAGTATTTGAGTTTAGGATTTACGTGGACAGGACCAGCTGGTGAACCACGGCCTTTGTGTGGTTTGTCAAGATATTTTGGCTAATGATAGCATGAGACCCGCTAAACTTCGACTGTTTTGACTGGGATGGACAGTTCTTGGATCTGTTCTATTCATATTGAACCATCATCCTAGTTTTAAAAACGTTATATTAAAATACTTGTTAATACTCTGTAAATAATTGCACTTTCATGCAAATGATGATAAAAGTGAGTTATTCCCGTGAGATATATATATATGTGTGCGTGCGTGCGTGCGTGCGTGCGTGCGTGCGTGCGTGCGTGCGTGCGTGCGTGCGTGCGTGTGTGTGTGTGTGTGTGTGTGCGCGTGTGTTTGGGAGGAGGGGGGCGCCAATGGATAAGTTGTGTCAAAAGGGAGGCCCACTGTCTTAGACTTTGAAAAACCCTGGTTTAGAGGTTTAGGTTTAGGGCTCGGCAGTGTTTTAGTTTCCGTTGCTTTTTTTTAATATACATTAGTGATTTGATAATGGCTTGTTCTAAAAAGCTTTTGTTATATGCGGATGATAGTGGAGGGAGGGAATTCATTGAAAACAAAATAAGTAAACAAATTAAGAAAGTCTCTGAATGGTTTTGCCTTTTATAATTGTCCTTGCGTTTGGGTAAAACTGAATTTATTTTATTTGGTTCAGCTGTGAAACTTAGAAAATGTGTCAGGACAGAGATAAAAGTAGGGGATCAAATTATTACTCTAAAATAGGATGTGAACAATTTAGGTTGCGTTTTAGATAGTAATTTGACAGGTGAAAAGATGGCTGTTATAGTCCATTCAAAAATTTGTTCTAAAATTAAGTTTTTAGCAAGACAGGCAGAGCTACTAGATACTCAAACTTAAAAAAATTTAGCTAGTGCAATAGTGCAGCCATACTTTGACTATGCTGCTGCTTTTTGGTACAGCGGTAGTTCTAAAAAAATTACAAAATAAATTGCAGACGGCCCAAAATAAGTTGTGTAGAATTGTTGTGAAAGAACCTCCACTGACACATTTAAATAATGAACATTATAGTCAGTAATTTTTATATAAGTTGAGAATAGACTAACATTTTTAAAATCAGTGATGGTTTTTAAGATTTTAAAGAAAATGGTCACAAAATATTGTCTCAATTATTATGTTTTAGTTAGTGAGGTACATTATCATTCTACAAGAGCGAGCAGGGATATTTACCCATATAGATTTAAGAGAGAATCAGGTAGAGATTCTTTATTGTGTATGAGCTCTACTGCTTGGAATGTTTTGTTCACGATTTTTAAAGAGACTAAAATTGAGAGTGTTTTTAGAAGGGAAATTAAAAAGTAGTTGTTTTACAGTTAAAGTTGAGGATTTTGTTGTGTTGTTGTTTGCACTCCATTTATGATTTGCTCGTTCATTTTTTAAGAATATCGAAGACCACAATGGGAATAAGCCTGTGGGTTTTTTGTGTATTTTATCCTCGACAGTTTTTAAAATATGTATGAATTAGTCTAACTGGACTTGTTTGTATATTTTTGTTTAAATTGTCAAAAAAAATCAATCAATCAGTTAACTGAAACTTTGTCATACACCACGCCCACCATTGGTACCCTTTTGGCAGTGGAAACGCAAGCCTGATAAAGGTGACCCGTACTGACCAATACCATACTGTACCACCACTTCTATTGGAAATAAAAATGACACTATAGATTCAGAAACTCATTTGCTACTGCAATTCTTTAGTGAGTTAAATATAACTTGTACAGTTTTTGTTTTAAAATGTGTCAGTAGCTGCCTGTACTGGATATTTTGTTTTTACCAGCTTATCCCAAGATAATATTTTATCACCCGTGTCATTTTTCACTAAAGATTTTTTTTGTACTTTTTTAAAACTAGTTTAAATGATTGATTTCATTATTTGGTTAATTCTGTACATCATGTAAAAATAAAAGAAATGAGACATTGATTACAAAAGAGGGGGAAATTAAACAAACATTTTTTTTCTCGATTAACATTTATGTTTTTATGTTTTTAGTTAACTAAAATAACCCCATCTAGAACAAAAAAATGACTCCACACATTTTTTTAGGAGAGATAATTCTTGTTGCCTTTTTTTGCCCCATTGACTTCCATTATAATGACATTATTTGTTTGCAAAGCCATGACAGCATATAATCATGCATTCTTGATTGTTGCTGATTTTCCCTGTTGGGAAAGAGGTAAAATGTGTAATTTTTACTGTTGATCATCAGTTTCAGTGCAAAAAAAGCTTCGTTCCTGGCTTAAAATGATATGGTTATACAGAGTATAATGTGTGCATGAGAAAGAGAGAGAGATAGAAAGAAAGACCTTTTGTGCACTTGCCTTGATATGTTTGAGAAAATAAAAAATAAGCAGCTCAGCTCTTAGAACACACTAAACATAGTAAGTGTATTTATGCACACACACTATAATTTGTTGTTTTACTCCATAGAAGTTCATAAACAAGTCTGAAACGTTTTTGCACAGGCCTATCTAAAGGGTTAATTGTGCCAACTGATGATTGACAGTAAAAATGAAAAGTTCCCAACTGGGGAAAACACTAACATCATTATTTGGTGTCATGGCTTTGCAATCAAGAAGTTATAAAAGAAGGAAATGGGGCAAAAACAGCCACCAACATAATGAAAGGGTGGTCAATTTGAACAATACGCAAGAGTTAAACTAGTCTGTATTATGTAGACTTACATCTTAAAAGTGACAGATTTGGATTTTGTACATTGGCAAAAGCCCTTCTTCCACCAAAATGGACTGGCGTCTTTAAAAATGCTGTGTAATTATGCCTAGCTTTGGCAACAGCTCTCTGGTGCTATTACAGGCTGCCTAAATAGACTTCAGACGAAGTGCTCGATTAGCACCACGGGAATGGCCATTGCAGGCACATTATCTTAAAAAATGATGGTCTTAGTTTGAATTTATTCAGCTTTACAGTCCTGTTTCAGCTCTATGGGTTGATACTTCATCATTGCAGACGGCAGAGTGCAGACTTTGCATATAAGCGGGAAATGAGACGTGCTAAAGTTCGTTCTTTCTATGTGCAGCACTCTGACACTGTAAGCGAATGAGGCAAAAGCACATCTTTATTCTCCTTTGCGCATTCATTTGTCAGATCAGTGACATTCAATTGGTGGGTCGCCACCCAAAAAAGACCAGAAGGTCTGTTATGATGCTTCTATGCTGATGAGATTTTTATTTTTGAAGTTCTTGGTCAGCAAATGCACTTTAAAGGGCACCTATGGTGAAAAATCTACTTTTCAAGCTCTTTGGACAGACATGTGTGTAGGTATAGTGTATAGACTGTCATATTGGGGTGATATAAACACATCCAGTGCTTTTTTTTTTTTTCAATTTAACAACATAAAAACAGTGGTCTAAGTGGAGGGGTTTTGAGTCCGACCGCAACTTGACGTAGGAGTGCGGTCCCCCCGCCCACCAATATTGATTGACAGGCGCACATTACCACATCCTCAGTTTGTTGTTTCATGTCCGCCATTTTCAGGGTGAGTCAAAGCGATGTCACCCTTGCTTTATTTTTGGATGTAAGGCTCATTGGGCTCACCACAATATCAACATCCACCACATGATCGCTCTCATCGGTGCCATTGTTTATAACTTTAGGTGGGTTTGCAAACGTGTACTTTTCATTGCTTACTGTACTTAAACTTCAGCCGTTTGCATTTCCTGCGGTCAGGGCCGGAGCAAGCTAAACTGCCGCTCTAGGCAAAGGACGATCACGCCGCCCTCAAACCGAAAGTGAAAACGAAAATGACCGGTTATCAAAGTGAAGAACCCTATTCTGCCGCCCTAGGTGCGGGTATAACTGCGGACGTGGGTGGTGCGGGAGATATTCGGATGTCGCCCTCTCCATTCTGCCGCCCTATAACTGCGGATGTAGGTGGTGCGCGAGGTGTTGGGAGGCCGCCCTCTCTGCTGCCCTAGGCGCGGGTATAACTGCGGAAGCTGGTAGTGCGGGAGGTGTTCAAATGTCGCCCTCTTTATTCTGCCGCTCTAGGCGCAGATATAACTGCGGAGTGCGGATGCAGGTGGTGCGCAAGGTGTTCGGATGCCACCCTCTCTGCTGCCCTAGGCGCGGGTATAACTGCGGTCGCAGGTGGTGCGGGAGGTGTTTGGATGCCGCCCTCTCTATTCTGCCGCCCTAGACGCAGATATAACTGCGGACGCAGGTGGTGCGCGAGGTGTTGGGAGGCCGCCCTCTCTGCTGCCCTAGGCGCGGGTATAACTGCGGAAGCTGGTAGTGCGGGAGGTGTTCAAATGTTGCCCTCTTTATTCTGCCGCTCTAGGCGCAGATATAACTGCGGAGTGCGGATGCAGGTGGTGCGCGAGGTGTTCGGATGCCACCCTCTCTGCCGCCCTAGGCGCGGGTATAACTGCGGTCGCAGGTGGTGCGGGAGGTGTTTGGATGCCGCCCTCTCTATTCTGCTGCCCTAGGCGGTCGCCTAGGTCGCCTCTATGGACGCGCCGGCCCTGCCTGCGGTCACAGAAGCTCCCTGTCATCTTAACTAGGTGCAGCTGGAAAGTGCGAGCGTGTTGCCTCAAGTGCGCGTTACTCTATTTGAAATATCGAACTTGTCTTAGGCAGGTCGCACACCAGAAACTCAGCTCGGCAACGAACAGCGTTGCTCCACGTAGCGCCATGCATTTTAGAATTCTAAACATAGGTTTCTATCAGGGTACACACAGTCGGCAGCTGTCCACTGCGCCCAGCCACGACTCAGGACACTGTTCATATTTCTGCTGCACCATCTGAATAGTTTCATTTTAAATAACATGCGAATGTGCGCGTCTGGTGTGCCGTGTTGTGGCTCTGAGCAGCATATACGGTGTGTGACGCCCTTTAGATATAGCCTCAAAGTTAATTCAGTGTGCGTGGTTATTAGTCTCGGTGTACAAGCTTGGAACTTTAAACTAGCACACAGTTGGCTGTAAAACTATACAAAGACACAAATTATTTTGTATTCTCTGCTTGTTCTGTGTCCGAGTCGTACATGTACGGCTGAATGCTGGTCCTCTCACTCATGTTGCTTCTCTCTGTCTGCCTGTCTGTTGCCATACACAAAGCAGGGGAGCTCTTGGCTCTGCCCCCTTGTTAAGGTGGGCGGGAAGTCTATGTGAAGCTGCTTTCACACGATCTACATTGTAAAAGCGCTAATAAAGGTGGATTGAATCGAAGTCGAAACTGATTTTAATGTAAAGCAACACACTCCTAAAACAGCGAGCTGTTTACACCCCACCAAAATGACACTTTTAAACACATTATTATAAAACAATCTGAATTGTGTTTTAAACTGAACCTAAACTGACACACTCAGAACAACCATAATATTAATATTACATCTTTTAAAAAGGGGTAAACTAGGTGCCCTCAAAAAAAAAATCTGCTGTTTTCCGTTTATTTACAGTTGTGAACTGCATTATTGGATGTTGATCTCTGCTCTGTTGACTTTTGATGTTGAACATTCAACTCTACAGTTTAACAAAGTGACTTTTATTGACATTTTAGTAGTTTGAAATAATATGAAGGATAAGAAATGATATATAAAGAAATAAATCTGTAAAATAGCTGAAAATGTTCTGGCAGTTTTTTTGAATGTTTTTGTAGCGTGGTATACAACACCAACCCAGACAATATATCACTGCAAACTATTACAAACGTTCATAAAAGTCTGTTTTTTTCCTAACTTTTTAAGGTTAAAAGTTGTTGGAAGAAAGATTAAGATTATCTAATGGAATTCAAAAGCATAGTTAAATGGGAAAAAATAAAAACATGAATCACAAAATACGGGAGACTGCTAATTTACATATATAATTCTACAAAAAATAGCATTAATTGAATGTGTTTAATAAAAACTGAACATGTTCCAATGGCAGAATATTAAGTAAAATATGAATTAATATTCATATTAAAATATTAAATAAATTAACTAAAATAAATAAATTTAATTAATTTATAAAATAAGAGCCCTCACTTTAAAATTGGTGAATAATGCTACTAAAATATTTGCAGAATTTATTATTTTATTATGCATTTGTAAGTCAGCTAAATGAATGTAGAATAAAATTAACATAAATAATAAAATAGTTCAATAACTAATTAATATAATAGTTTAGCTTTTATGGTTTTCGGGTGAGTCACTGAAATTTCTAGGGAATAAAAGTTGCACAGAGAAATTGCAGGGGTTTGAAAAGCAAAAGACAAAAGTATGTCAAAATTATTTATCAAAATAATTCAGAAATAATGTAAAAATAAGCTACCGGTAGCCCAAATATTTACATATACTATTTTTATTAAACGTATATTTAAATTTTTCATTCAACAACAAATCTATTCAGTTTAACAGTATTCAGAAAATAATTTAAAAATATTGTGGCAATCACCACAAACAACATTTGATTTATTATAAATATGAACCCCAAATGTTTTAAAAGCATAACTAAAAAGCAAAGTCATGTGTGTTTATCGTTCAACAAATATCCAAATCTGTTACATTTCGTGCTTATTTATTTATTTATTTATTTATTTATTTTAAAGTGGCTAATTCGAATGAATTCGTACAAGTTCAGTCGTATGAAAATGTACGATTTTAAAAAGGAGGCATGGCACCCCAACCGTCATTGGGTGATGGGCAAATCGTACTAAATTGTACAAATTAGATCGCACTAGTTCAAATGAATTAGCCACTAAATCAAAAAGTTACCGTGAGATTGCGTTGAATGTGCTTGTGAAGTGTTTTTGTTTTTGCTAATGTTGTATTTTGTTATTTTCAGGACCCTGTGCCACTTCCATACTTGCGTCATGATGACCCCTACACATTCAACATCAACCTCTTTGTTAGTGTGAAAGGTGTGTCGATGTCTGTAACATCAGTCTGTTATTGTGCATACGCGCATAAAAAAAATTATTGCTTGCTAAAAGACAAATACGAGTAAAAATGTGTTATATAATAATAATAATAATAATAATAGTAATAATAATAATAAAAGGCTAATAATAATACTAATAATAATAATAGACTATTATTATTATTATTATTATTATTATTATTAGGCTAATAATAATAATAATAATAATAAAAACAATAGGCTAATAATAATAATAATAATTATTATTATAATATTAGGCTAATAATAATAATAATAATAGTTATAATAATAGGTTAATAATATTAATAGGCTAATATTAATAGGCTAATAATAATAATTATAGTAGGCAAATAATAATAATAGTAATAATTCTACTACTACTACTACTACTAATAATAATAATAATAATAGGTTAATACTACTAATAATAATTATAATAATAATAATAACAATAACAATAGGCTAATAGTAATTATAGGCTAATAATAATAATAATAATAGGCTAATATTAATAGGCTAATAATAATAATAGGCTAATATTAATAGGCTAATAATAATTATAACAGGCAAAGAATAATAATAGTAATAATTCTACTACTACTACTACTACTAATAATAATAATAATAGGTTAATACTACTACTACTACTACTAATACTAATAATAATAATAATAATAATAATAATAATAGGTTAATACTACTACTACTACTACTACTACTAATAATAATAATAATAATAATAATAATAATAATAACAATAGGCTATTAGTAATAATAGGCTAATAATAATAATGATAATAATAATAATAATAATAATAATAATAATAATAATAACAATAGGCTATTAGTAATAATAGGCTAATAATAATAATGATAATAATAATAACAAGTCCAAAGACATGTGCTATAGGTGTATATGGGTAGGCTAAAATTCACCATAGTGTATGAGTGACTGTGAATGTAAGAGTGTATGGGTGTTTCCCAGTGTTGGGTTGTGGCTGAAAGGGCATCCGCTGTGTAAAACATATGCTGGATAAGTTAGTGGTTCATTCAGCTGTGTCGACCCCAGATTAACAAAGGATTAAGCCAAAAAGAAAATCATTGAAAAATAATATGAAATGTCATTATTGTCAAATTTAATACAGATTAATAGTATTACAGTGACATTTCCTCTTAGATTTAATTTGTGTAATATAAAGAAATAATAAGAATTTATTTTACAGTTCTCATTCTCAATTTTTTTTTTTTTTTTTTGCTTAGGTGAGGGGATGCGAGAAGCCACCACCATTTGCAAGTCCAATTTTAAGGTAAGAGACAGTTTTGCATTTGTTTTGCATTTGTAGCAAACCCAGACAGACAACTCTTACTGTGTCCATTTGATTTTGCATGACTTTCCTGGAAACACAGAGCAGGTGAGTTCAAGGTGCAGTAGGTGATTGTCGTCAGAAACATTTTTTGTTGTGCAAAAAAGTCTCTTTACATTCCAATAGTAATGATTAAAGTAAATGATCTAAATGTGTTTATATGTGTTTTTATATTCTGAGTGAGGCATAAAAATAAAAAATGTTCATCCAATTAAATATTGTCAGGCTGATAATTCCCATAATTCTGATAACTAGCTCAAACTGTCTGTCAACAAATGCAGATTTGTATAGCGGCTGTTCACGCATATCCGCCATTAGCTCGTGCACGCCTGCATGCGCACTTCTTATCCATGTGCAGACGGGCAGACAGTTGATGTGACTTTTCAGTTTCATAAGGACCTTTTACTGCATCGATAATGTTGATTTTTATTTTGTTTAACAACAAAACATGAGTAAATAGCACTATTCTGCCTAGCCTGCTTTACTGAGCTGAAGTTGGTTTTAAATTCACATTGGTTCAATTTTGAACAATGACAACCTGTGACGTGCTGAACTAGCATGTAAGTGTGGCTTAGCAATAAGTGGTTTAATCATACACTAATTTCAATGGATCGCGTGCTTATGATTTAATCTTTTTCACGGCATTATATATTTGCTACATGTGCATCAATAAGTGGTCTTATACAAGTTTTGCACCATTGCTTCATTTGCATAATGCCATTAGTGAATTGAGCACTAAAACCACACAGACTGTGCGCTGCAAATAAACAAAAGCCTCTTTTTTTCCTCTCACTGCCTGCTCTGCTTCGGCTCTGATGAAAAGCCATTTCACTGCAGCAGACTGTGAATAACAGGGTCAAGTCAAAGTTTGAGTTGACTTTCGGGAATGCATCTTAGATTTATATCTCTCTGGTTTTTGTTCTTTATTCTTGTGTTGACAAATGCTCAATATAGGGTTTCTTTGTCTTTTTGTGGTCAGAGGAGAATAATCATACTTTACTGTCATTTTAGTTAATGTTGAAATAGTTTAGTTAGTTTTGAAATGTTGAATTGAAATAAAAAAAATACACCATTATATAATCAATAATCATATTTTATTGAGCCTTACTTGAGTTAATGAAAAATGTATTAGTTTAACAACAACAGCAAATGACCATAACCTTGGTATTAAGTTAGATAGATAAATAAATAGATAGATAGATCGACGGACGGACGGACGGACAGACGGATGGATGGATAGAGACAGACCGACAGATAGATAGATTGACAGACGGACGGACGGACTGACGGATGGATGGATGGATGGATGGATAGATGGATGGATAGAGACAGACCGACAGATAGATAGATTGACAGACAGACAGATGGATGGATGGATGGATGGATGGATGGATAGATAGATAGATAGACAGACAGACAGACAGACAGACAGACAGACAGACAGACAGAAAGACAGACAGACAGACAGACAGACAGACAGACAGACAGACAGACAGATTGACAGACAGACAGACAGACAGACAGACAGACAGACAGACAGACAGACAGACAGACAGACAGACAGATAGATAGATAGATAGATAGATAGATAGATAGATAGATAGACAGACAGACAGACAGACAGACAGACAGACAGACAGACAGACAGACAGACAGACAGACAGACAGACAGATTGACAGACAGACAGACAGACAGACAGACAGACAGATTGACAGACAGACAGACAGACAGACAGACAGACAGACAGACAGACAGACAGACAGACAGATAGATAGATAGATAGATAGATAGATAGATAGATAGATAGATAGATGGGCAGACTGATAGATAGATGGATAGATAGACAGATAGATGGCTGGATGGATGGATAGACATTAAATAAACTTTTAAAGATAAGTAAATAATGGACAGACAGACAGACAGACAGACAGACAGACAGACAGACAGACAGATAGATAGATAGACAGATAGATAGATAGATAGATAGATAGATAGATAGATAGATAGATAGATAGATAGATAGATAGATAGATAGATAGATAGATGGGCAGACGGATAGATAGATGGATAGATGGATAGATAGACAGATAGATGGCTGGATGGATGGATAGACGTTAAAAAAACTTTAAAGATAAGTAAATAATATATAGATAGATAGATAGATAGATAGATAGATAGATAGATAGATAGACGGATAGATAGACAGATGGATGGATGGATGGATAGACGTTAAATAAACTTTAAAGATAAGTAAATAAAATTTGACTCCACTTTTTTATTTACTGCCAGCAACAAAAATCTCCAACAAATGTAATGGACTATAGTATCGACTCATGTAAAGAAAGACCCCTGTGCTCTGTTTGTGAATGCCAGCAGCAGCAGTAACCTGTGGTGTGTTTTTCAGCACATGTACTGGTCCATGAAGCAGCAGCTGGCGCATCACACAGTGAATGGCTGCAACGTCAGACCCGGAGACCTGCTGGCATCAGGAACCATCAGCGGACCGGTGCGCAACCCACTGATGCACGAACCCCGACCAAACCAACAGTCTAGACATAACACACATATAATAACTGATTTCTAATAACTGATTTATTTTATCTTTGCCATGATGACAGAACATAATATTTTACTAGATGTTAATGATATTCAGCTTAAAGTGACATTTAAAGGCTTACCTAGGGTAATTAAGCAAGTTGGGGTAATTAGAAAAGTCACTGTATAATGATGGTTTGTTCTGTAGTCTATCGAAAGTAAATACTGCTTAAGAGGGCTAATAATATTGACTTTAAAATGGTTTTAAAAATAAAACTGCTTTTATTCTGGCCGAAATAAAACAAAGAAGACTTTCCCCAGGAGATAAAATATTATATTAAATATTGTGAAAAATTCCTTGATCTGTTCAACATCATTTAGAAAATATTGGAACAAATTTCACAGTAGGGCTAATCATTTTGATTTCCACTGTATGATGTTTATTGGATCTCTGTATTTGTGTTTCTGCAGGATCCTGAGAGTTTTGGCTCTATGCTGGAGCTCTCCTGGAGGGGAACCAAGACCATCGACCTTGGTGGAGGAGAAACCAGGACCTTCCTGAAGGATGGAGACGAGGTCACTCTCTCAGGTCTGTGTGTGGGTTGTTTTTATATCCCGTGGAGGCTTCGGGTGCGTTCACACCTGTAGTTTGTTTCTTTTGTTCTGAAACGGGAATTAAAATAGTTACAGTGTTTATTTTGTTTGTGGTGCGGTTCGCTTTCACATGGCAGAGATTCTAAACGGACCAAAACAGTCAAGAGAGTAAGCTCTCCTCACGCTGGTCAGAGTTTCACGATTTGTTTTTCAGAGTCCCACGGGTAGTTGTCAGTTCGTCATTTTAATTTATGATAATGAACAATAAGACATTATAAGCGAAAAGCTGCACTTTAATTTTGACATTCACAGACATAGTCATCAAATATATATTCAAGAGGTCAGACTTTCTAAACAGAACCCCATCTCAGTTGTCAGGGTTGTAAAAGTTTATCTACTAAATCAATCAGTCTATCAAAATTAACATTCATTCATTCATTTTCTATGGCTTTTCCGGGGCCGGGTCGCGGGGGCGGCAGTCTTAGGAGAGAACCCCAGACTTCCCTTTCCCCAGACACTTCCTCCAGCTCTTCCGGGGAGATCTTAAGGTGTTATCTCGAGAGACATAGTCCCTTCTGTGTGTCCTGGGTCTTCCCCAAGGCCTCCCTCCGGTGGGACATGCCTGGAACACCTCCCTAGGTAGGCATCCGAAACAGATGCTCGAGCCACCTCAGCTGACATCTCTCGATATGGAGGAGCAGCTGCTCTACTCCGAGCTCCTCCTGGGTGTTAGAGCTCCTCACCCTATCCATAAGAGTGCACCCTGCCACCCTTTGAAGGAAACTCATTTCGGCCGCATGTATCCGAGATCTTGTCCTTTCGGTCATGACCCAAAGCTCTTGACCATAGGTGAGAGTAGGAACTTAGATTGACCGGTAAATCGAGAGCTTTGCCTTTCGGCTCAGCTCCTATTTTACCACAACGGACCGGTACATCGATCGCATTACTGCTGCCGCTGCACCGATCCGTCTGTCAATCTCAGGTTCCATCCTTCCCTCACTCGTGAACAAATCCCTGAGATACTTAAACTCCTCCACCTGGGGTGAGGAATTTCCTCCAACCTGGAGATGACAAACCACCTTTTTCCGGTGGCTAGAAATAACAGATAAAGCAAGATTGCTGTCAGATCATGAAGCAGTTCAATGTTGATCTTTCTTTCATGGTGTCAGAGCAGAAATGAACAAAACAACAGGCCTAATACAAAATATTAAAAAATAAAACATGGAAAAATATCAGATGGTAATTTCGGTCAATTTTCCTAACAGATAAACAGCACTTGGTAATATTTCAGCATGCTTTCACTATCATATTCAATATGAAACGCACATTTCAGGGTTTGTACGGGTGCTGGATATCCTGGAAATTGCTTAATTTTTAATATAGTGTTTTCAAGGTTAGGAAAGTGCTTGGATTTTGGACAGTGTTTGAACCTGCTTGAATTTGAAATTGTAGGGAACGAAATTGCGACCGTTTTGGTTGCATATGCACCTGAAATTTTATCTATGCGAGCTCAAAATATATTGTGGGAGCATTTGTACGAGTGCATAAAATTGTTGCCGTCCGACCAGTTTTCACTGCAAAATGTTCACCAAATGCTCATATATAGGAGACATTCACACAGAATGCATATTTGCACCTAAAAACGCCAAATGAAGCGCTCAGGAATAGTAAAAAACAGACATGTCCAAAGTATTCAACAATTTAAATTAAATTTTCATATTGTGTAAAATAGTACAATGGATTTAAATGTGAAAAAGTGCAAACAGCATATATAAACGTAATTTACCGCGATTGTAAGGTGCTTGAAAAGCTTAAAAATGCACATTAAAAGTGCTTGAAAAGTGCTGAAATTTGAAATTGGAAAAGGTGTAAGAACTCTGACATTTGCAGGTAGGAATGACATCCCGCCCTAATCATAAGTCTTTCTTCATATAACCGTCTATTACATTTCCATAATACACTGTAATTTAGCCTGGTTTGTTAGTTTGTTGGATCGTTTTGCTTTCTCACCACAATCGATCCGCTCCAGAGTTATTTTAAATGATCTGAGACCACCTCATTCAGGCGATCATGGGCAGATTGACTAACCTTTTATTATGTTAGGGGCTGTTTTTGCCCCATTGACTTCCATTATAATGACATTTTTTGATTGCAAAGCCATGACAGCATATAGTTATAAATTCTTGATTGTTGCTGGTTTGTGAATTTTGATCAACGGATGGTAGCCAACTGAAATGAGAGCATGTGTTCGAATTCACAAGCATGCGTCTGGGTGAGGTTTCTTTCTGTTCTTTTATTTATTTCATTATTTCTTTCTATTTATTTGTCATACTTTCTATTTATTTATGTTTATTTATTTGTCTTTATATTTATTATAATTTTTCTTTTATTTAAATTGATTTATCTATTTATTTGTATTTTTTATTTTATGTATATTTTATTATTTTATTTTTATTTACTTATTTATTTTTATTTATTTATTTATTTATTTATTTATTTATATTTTTTTGTATATTTCATTATATTTATTTATTTATATATTTATGTATTTTTTATATGTATTGCTTTATATTTATTTCTTTATTTCTTTATATTTATATATTTATATTTATATTGATATATTTATTTATTTTTATGTATTTATTTATTTATTTATATTTATTTGTTTATTTATATTTATTTATTTATTTATATTTATTTATATTTATTTATTTATATGTATTTCATTATATTTATTTATTTATTTATATATTTATGTATTTTTTATATTTATTTCTTTATATTTATGTATTTATATTTATATATTCATTTGTTTATTCATTTATATTTATTTGTTTATTTATATTTCTATATTTCTTTATTTATATTTATATATTTATATTTATTTAACTGTGTGTGTGTGTGTGTGCGTGTGCGTGTGCGTGTGTGTGCAGGTTATTGTGAGGGCCAGGGTTTCCGAGTGGGATTCGGCCTGTGCGAGGGGAAGATTCTTCCTGCCCTGCAGCAGTAACGCAACTCACTCTCTCTCCACACACACACACACACACACACACACACACACACACACACACACACACACACACACAACACACACAGGCTTGAGGAAATACAGTATTATTCATGTCCTTTATGACTGTGTAAAAACAACGTCAATCACATTTTTACATCCATAATGCAATGAATTGTAAAACAGAATACCCAAAGGGACAGTTCTCCCAAAAATGAAGATGTAATCGCTGTCAACTCTCCTTCAAGTGACTATTTAAGGGCCCACACCTTTTTGGGGCTCCCGGAGTTACTATTAGGGGGCCCAATCAAACCAATCCACATCCCAATTTTTCAAAATATCTGGCACTCAAATAGAGTTTTGACAAGTAAAAAACCCCCCACCTTACAACAAGCCCCCCTTTCTTCAAGAATGTTGCCATAGGGCCCGTGTCGGCCAGTAGTGCCCCTGCCTTTAACTATTTACTTCCATTGCAGGAAAAACAAATACTATAGATATCAATGGTTGCCGGTTTCCAACATTTTTCAAAAATATCTTCTTCTGTGTTCAACAGAAACAAGAAACTCCAGATTTTTGAATAGGATAAGTAGAATGTCACTTGATTTTATACATCAGATTGTGAAAAGTGTTTTTTAAAGGGACAGTACACACAATTCTGTTATCCTTTACTCACCTTCTACTGCTAAAAAAACTGCTTAAGTATCTTTCTTCTGTTGAACAACAAAAAATACAGAAGCATGTTGGAAAACGGTTTACAAATTTCGACAGAAAAAAAGAAAATGATACCGATTTTGAACCATTTTAGACCGAGTGAATCAATGGGCTCAAACTGAATTCCTGGAGGGCCGCAACTCTGCAGATTTTATCTAAATCTCACCTGCCTAATAGTCTAGTCTTGAACTCCTTGATTAGATGTATCAGCTGTGTTTGATTAGGGTTTGAGCAGAACTGCGCAGAGCTGCAGCCTTCCAGGAATTGAGTGAGACCTATGGAGAAAATGGTGAGTGCAGTTTCTGATGTACTATTTAATAATTGCATTATAGAAGTGAATATCAAAACTGGTTTTCTTTGGATAACTTGTTTTTCTTAAGAAAACATTTTAATTAGGTCATTATTGACTGAACGAGTCAATATTTATGCAGTTCTGTTGGCTTCTGCAGAAATGACACACTTGAACTACTTTGTTGTTCTGTTACTGAAAAATAATGCAATAAAGTTACTGACTCCCTTCAAACTGTTATGCTGTTTCTGTTCATGTTTCTGAGCTGGTGATCAACATTGACTGAAACTGAAATCATAAACCTGATACTGTTTTACTAAAGTTAATTAATTTTCCTTCAGGGGAAAAACAGCGGAATGAACCATATGCTTTACACAGCGACTGCCCTTCCAGCTGCAACCCAGTACTGGGAAACACCCATACACACTCATTCACACACATACACTATTGCCAATTTAGTTTATTCAATTCACCTATAGTTTATGCGTTTGGACTGTGAGGGAGCACCCTGAGGAAACCCACGCCAACATGGGGAGAACATGCAAACTCCACACAGAAACGCCAACTGATCCAGCCGAGGCTCGAACCATTAACCTTCTTTCTGTGAGACGACAGTGCTAACCACTGAGCCAATGCAAATTGTGCACAATGCATTACGCTATTTTTTTATTTATTTATTTTTGCAAAATTGTTGTTTGTTAACTATTTATGTAATAAAGAGCTGCTTAATGCTGTCACGAACTCAATGGCATTACTTAGAATAAATGAAATGAACACACTTAAAGTGTGTTCTTGTAGTGTTGTCTGCCTGAGAGTGTCAACCAGGTGAAAGTGTTTCCTGTGCGGAGTTTGATTGAGTCTTTGGCCTGAACTGAATCCTGCTGGAGGACGTCCTGCTCAGATCGAGGAGCAAACTGATGCTCCTGATCCACCAACACGAAGACTTAAGGGTAATTTTTAAAAAAAAGATCTTTTATACTGTATGTTTATGGATTTGTTTTTATTTATTTTTTGCTTTTATCTTAATGTTTTTAATTTTTTTTAATTGAGCACATACTATGATAGTAACCTCATTTTCTTTTTTTAACAATTCTGTTCTGTTCTTTTTTCAATCCTACTACCATGTTTTTGTTCTGATCGGTGGTTCGTAAAGTGGTTTGCTCCACATGGATTGTGTTTTGTACATTTTCAGTATAAAATTTACATATTTATGAGCATTTATCTCAATTCTTTCTCTTTTCTTTCTTTCGTTCATTTGTTTATTCTTTCTTTTTTTTCTTTCTTTTTTCTTTCTGTGTTTGTCTCTCTTCTTTCCGTTCCTTCCTGTTTTCATTCTTTAATGTCTTACTTTCCTTCCATCCTGCCATAATTCCTGCCTGTCTGTCTTAACTTTCCTCCTGTAAATATTTCTGTCCTTCCTACCTTGTTTTTCTTCCCTGCTTTCTTTTCTTCCTTTTTGTCTTTCCTTCTTTTCTTCCTTAGTTCCTTTTTTCCTTCCATCCTGTCCTTCTTGCCTGTCTGTCTTTCCTCCTGTCTGTCTTTCCTTTCATCCTGTCTATCTTTCTGTGTCTTTCTGTCCTTCCTACTTGTCTGTCTAAGTTTTCCTCATGTCTGTCTTCGCTTCCTTCTTTCCTTCCTTCCTCTCTGGCTTTCTGTCCTTTCTACCTTCCTGTCTACCTTCCTTCCTGTTATCTTTCCTCCCATCCTCTCTTGCTTCCTTTCTTCTTTCATTTTTTCTAATCTTTTCTTCTGTCTGTCTTTTCTTCCTTATTTCCTTTCTTCATGACTATATTTCCGTCCTTCCTACATTACTGCCTTCCCTTTTTCTTTTCCGTTTTCTTCCTTCCTTCCCTCCCTCCCTTCTTCCTTCCTTCTTTCCCTTACTTCCTTCTCTCCTGTTTTTTTTTCTTTTCTTCCTGCCCTTCTCTTTTCTTCTGTCTCTCCTACCTTCCTTCCTGTCTATTTTTCTGTCCTTCCTACTTTCCTGTCTGTCTTCCTGTTTTTCTTTACTGTTTTCTTCCCTTCTTTCCTTTCTAACTTTCTTTCCTTCTTTTTTGTCTGTCTAATCTTTTCTCCTGTCTGTCTTTCCTCCTCATTTTCTTTCTTCCTTACTGTCTATGTTTCTGTCCTTCCTACCTTTCTTTCCATTTTTTCCTGTTTTCCTTACTTCCTTCCTTTTCCTTCCTGCCTGTATTATTTTTTTCTAATGTCTCTTTCCTTTCTTCTTTTCTTTCTTGTTTCTTGACTATCTTTCTGTCCTTCTTACATTCCTGTCTTTCTTTCTTTCCTTATTCTTTCCTGTTTTTTTCCTTTCTTTCCATCCTTCCGTCTGTCCTTTCTTCTACCCTTCATACTTTTGAGTCTGTCTTCCTGTTTTTTCTTTTCTTTCTTCCTGATATTCTTTTATTCTTCTCTGTCTGTCTTATCTTTCCTTTCTTTTTGTCCTTCCTGTCTATCTGTCCTTCATAACATCCTGTCTGCCTTCTCATTTTTCTTTACTTCCTGCCTGTCTGTCTTGTCTTTTCTCCTGTCTTATTTTCCTTTTTTCCTTTCTTCCTGTCTATCTTTCTGTCCTTCCTACCTTCCTCCCTCTCTTCGTTCCTTCCCATTTTTCTTTCCAGTTTTCTTTTCTGTTCTTCCTTCCTTTCCTTTATCTTTCATCCTGTCTGTCTTTCCTTCCGTCCTGACTTTCTTTCCTTCCTGTCAGTTTTTCTGTCCTTCCTACCTTCTTGTCTGCCTTTTTTCCAATTTTTCTTTGCTGTTTTTTCCTCCTTCTTTCCTTCCTTCCTTCCTTCCTTCTTTCCTTCCTTCCTTCCTTCCTTCCTTCCTTCCTTCTTTCCTCCCTCCCTTCCTTCCTTCCTTCCTTCCTTCATTTCTTTCTTTTCCTTCTTTCCTTCCTTCCTGCCTGTCTTTCTTTCCTCCCTTCCGGTCTATCTTACTGACCCTCATCCTTTTTTTTCTTCCTGTTTTCCTTCCTTTCTTTCTTTTTGAGTTTGTTTAGCATATTTATCATTTCACAATGTATTTTTATCAGATGAGGGCCAAAATCTATGGTAAAAACTTTGAGTTTGCTTTGATTTATTAGTATTGTATGCTCCTCCAACTCACCTGTCCAGAATAAATGTCAGCACAACAGAACTATTTAAAAGATTTAATATAACAACAAAAATAATGCATTTTAATAGTGTATTTTATGTACTTATAAATTAATAATATACACCACGTTTATGTATTTGTTTACATAATAGTTCCTTTTTGTCATTGGACATGTGCATGTTATGCTATGATAGGAATCTATTAGTTGTGAATGAATAGTCGTGTCCTGATCTTCCAGCAGGACCTCGTGTGCTGAATCACTGCTGTTTTTCTCATGCAGAATCAGCGTACAGATGAAGTGTGTGTGTGTGTGTGTGTTTGTGTGTATGTGTGTGTGTGTCTGGTCTGGAGTCCTGCAGCGGTGAGATTATGATGAGTTTCTGTGAGTCACAGAGACACTGCGGGTCAGATACACAACACTTCACTGTGTGCGTGTGTGTGTGTGCGCGCGCGCGCGCGCGCGTGTGTGTGTGTGTGTGTGAGTGTGTGCGCGCGTGTGTGTGTGTGTGTGTAGAGAGACAAAGGCAGCGATCAGTGGTGTTCTCTCTCAGTGTGCGTCTCTTTGACTGCTGTGATCAGGCTGTAATAGATGAATCTCTGCAGTCTCACAGATGGACCTCTGGCTCTGCCGCTTGACCTTTCACTCTCTGAAGGAGAAAAGTAGCTGATGAATTCCTGAATATCCTGTGAGTATCCTGTACTTCCAGTAACACCATTAAACATACAGGGCTTAGACAATGAAACTGAAACTCCTGGTTTTAGACCACAATAATTCATTAGTATGGTGTAGTATGGCCTCATTTTGCTGACAATGCAGCATCAATTAGTCTTGGGAATAACAGATATAAGTCCTGTGCAGTGACCAGAGGGATTTTGAGCCATTCGTCTGTCAGAATAGTGTCCAGGTCATACGGGATGCTGGTGGAGGAAAACGTTTCCTAACTCACTTCTCCAAAACAAACCAAAGGGCTCAATAATATTGAGATCTGGTGACTGTGCAGGCCATGGAAAATGTTTAACTTTACTTTTATGTTCATCAAACCACTCTGCCACCAGTCTTTCTGTGTGTATTGGTACATTGTCATCCTGATACACAACACTGCCTTCACGTTGAATGTTTGACCCATTGGGTGCACATGGTCCTCCAAAACGGTTCGGTAGTCCCTGGCAGTGACATGCCCATCTAGCACAAATATACAATCATATGGCAACGCAAACCATCGCTGATTCAACACCATTTTAATAATAAATGTATCCATAGGATATACTTTACAAAGTTCATAATATATATATATATATATATATATATATATATATATATATATATATATATATATATATTTATGAGCAATATCACATGAGTAGCAGTGCGATATGTTTGTATATTTGTATATTGGCACTGGTGGGAGGCCTAGTGCTTTAATGCCCCATCAGTGACTAAATACAGCGATATCGACTGCTACGAGTGTGATATTGCGTTTATATCACAGTTCGACATCATAATCGTGTGCATAAATAAGAAAATCAAATACGGAGAGTGTCAAAAACGCTTTTGTATGAGGAACTACTTTCTTCCGTAGCAGAAACCATTACTAATTCAGCAATGTCACTTTAGAGCTAGTGTTTGATTCTCCAGCGTAATGTCTAAAATGATGACAAAATGGGTGATTTTGCTCACATTTTAAGATTATAAGGCTGAACAGCATGAAATGCCATCAGTCTACAGAGATTTCCCAGCATTTCTATGTTGCAATGGGGAGATCACAACAATTAACCTTGAAAAAGCTAAAGCAAAGCAAACACTAGCAGATTACTATGGTATAAATACAGCACTACATACAGCACTACAACATACAAAAGAAAATAGAAGTCACTTAATAGTTATTATGTGGTCTCTGTCACCTTCTTGTGGCAAAACATCAACCATTTATTTCTTTCCTCTGCTCAGTAAGATGAGGTTAATGGCTGCCAACCCGCTAGATCTCAGAAATTATAGATATTTAAAATAGGCACAATCTTTATAATTAAACTGCATAGTTGCAATCTAAGCAACTACCTTCTCACTTTACAATATGTACTTTTAACGACAGCTGCAGTATTTGTCAAACTGTAGTGATTTTATTTTGTAACTCTATGTGGGCGGAGTAATACACAGGAACTGAAGAAGCTGTATGAGTATTTATATATTTATAAATATAAATCGGCACTGGTGGGAGGCGTGCGTTGGCACGAGGCCGCAGGCCGATATACAGCCATATCACACTGCTACGAGTGTAATTTTGAGTTTATACAACAGTTTGACGGCATAATTGTGTATATAAAAACAAAATCAAACATGGAGAGTCTCAAAAACCCTTTTGTATGAGGAACTACTTTCTTCCGCGTTGGATTCAAATCATAAGCTGAAAGTTAAACAGCTGAGCAAGCATCTTTTAAAGATTCTAACGATATTTTAGATCTGTAGTGTCTGCTTGTTGGTGGCTGTATGTGGGCGAAGTAATACACATAGGGTAAAGAGGCTGTACGGGTGCTGATATTACATAAATATATCACGGTTATCAGCCAATCAGATTCGAGAACCAGACAGAACTGTTGTATATATATATATATATATATATATATATATATATATATATATATATATATATATATATGTTATATATATATATATATATATATATATATATATATATATATATATATATATATATATATATATATATATATATATGTTATACATGTTATAAACATGTTTAAAGTAAAATGCACTTGGCTTAGTCTTATGTAATGCAGTGATTTTCAGGCACACAGTCTGTTTTAATACTACTTTGGAGTAATGAATATACAAAGTGTGTGTGTGTGTGTGTGTGGGGGGGGGGGGGGTACTGAATGTGTGCATGTGTGTTTGTGTGTGTATACATTGCACTGCTTTGAAATGCACACTAATCAATCGCATCCTCTGGTTCAGGGTGTTATAAATGAAACCCACGAGAGACACTTTTTATCAATGCAGAGCGACATTATGAATGCAAATGTACAAAACATCAATCATTTCCATTTCACGCTGCATTTACAGACGCAATAACCTCCGATTTGGAGAACAGCCGCTGCACAAACACTCACAGAATGAGACCTTTTCATTCCAATAGCAGTACTTTTTCAAGAGTTTGTGTTTCTTTTGATTTTTTTAATTCATCAATGAAAATTAAAAAACCATTAAGAATAATTCTTGTGTTTCTCGAGCAGAAAATCAGCTGTTAGAAGGATTTCTGAAAGATCATGACACTAAAATTATGCTAAAAATTCAGCTTCGATTCACATGAATAAATTACATTTTGCGACATATTTAAACTAAAACAAGGATTACTTTGAATTGTAATAACATTTAACTAATTTTCTGTATTATCTACAAGTGGCAACCTCCCGCTCTCCCTCGTGAATACGGAAGTAACTGAAACTGCAGTTCATCAAACTTCCACTAGTCCTGGATCCATATGGACAGGGCCGGCGCGTCCATAGAGGCGACCTAGGCAGCTGCCTGGGGCGGCAGTATAGAGAGGATGGCATCCGCGACACCTTCCTTACCACCCGAGTCCTCAGTTATGTCCGCGACACCTCCCTCACCACCCGCGTCCTCAGTTATATTCGCGCATAGGCGACAGAGTAGAGAGGGCGGCGTCAGCGACACCTCCATTAGCACCCGCGTTTCCTCAGTTGCATCCGCGCATAGGGCGGCAGAACAGAGGTCAGCGACCCCCGCGCGTCCTCGGTTATATGCGCGCATAGGGCGGCTGATAAGAGAGGGCGGCGTCAGCGACACCTCCCTCAGCACCTGCGCGTCCTCAGTCATATCCGCACATAGGGCGGCAGAATAGAGGTCAGCGACACCTTACTTCATTTTCATAACCGGTCACTTTCGTTTTCACATTGGGGTTAAGGGCGGCGTGATCATCCTCTGCCTAGAGCGACAGTTCAGCTTGCTCCGGCTCTGCATATGGAGCAGATTTCTATTGAGCCCACTGTTAAAATGGCCAACTTTACAGCAGAAAAAAGGTGTTTACAGCCTGGTACAAAGAACGAATTTGGTTCATATAGCTAATATTACCCTTCATGACAATTGTGAGGGGGTTGTGAATTTTGTTTTTTTATAACTCATCCGTTATTAAGTCTGCATAATTAAGGGCGTGGCCACTTGAGTGAAAGCTAGGTCTTGCTGGTCGCCGTCACTTCACCTCAGCTCATTCCGGCTGATTAGTTGCTGAACTTGGCATATTCATCATATTTTTGTGTTGTTTTATGTGGCTTTAAACAGTCAGTTGCCTTTTGGAATTATTTTTTACAATTATCAGATGATATGGCATGCTGTGTGCACATAACCGTGCTCACAAACCATTCACATGGCCTCCAATTCTCAGGCAAGTGAAATTATATACTTATATACCATCTCTATACATGTATTTGTTTTATTTAAGATCATTTATAATTTTCTTTAGGCCTGTTATGCACTCCAGAATCTGTCAGATTGATTAGCTGTAGGTAGAACAGTCATCTGAAACGTTGTCAGTTGCATTTACTAACACAGACTATATTTGAAGTATTTGGAAGTAATTCGTGCTTTCCTCCTGTAGAAAAACGTCATAAGAACAATGTTTAGTGGCTCAATGTATTACAACAGTGTTTTTAAAACGCTAAACACTTTATTGATAAAGTGTACAACCAAGCACATGTGGTCAGAACACAAACGAGTCGCAGGTATTGAAGTATTAAGCATTTCTCACATAGGAAAGCCAGTCTAACAAAAATGCTAGCAGGCGTCTGTAGCACCGCTCATGCTCCACCTCTTTGCTCTTGTTTGGTATCCCCAGGCCAGTGCGATGACGCGCGAACAAAATGGCGATGGTTGGCCACGCCTACTGGTAGCTTCTTTTGGGTTCTTCAGAAACCTATGGGTGACGTCGCGGATACTACGTCCACATCTTTTACAGTCTATGATTATTTATAAAGTTTTCTTGAACACAGAAGACTTTCAAAAACATTAAAAACATCACCAGCCCCAAGCATTTGAATGGTACAACAGCAGCACATAATTGCTGTTAGCATAATTGAGTTAGTGCCGCGGAGAGCCTTTACTTGCCGCTCATGAATTATGGGCCCAAATTTACTGTGCCTCTAAAGTTAATAGAAGTATTGATTTGTGTATGTTCAGAGACCTTTGTGTGTGTGCATGTGTGGCTGAAGTTTCGGTTAGCAGCACACGGCTAATTTCAGAGCTTTAAAACATTTGCATTAACCCTGGTGTAAACACATGAGTGCTGATCAGAAGCTAAATAATTCCCATATTAACATATTACAAACCTGCTGAAAAAATACATTATTGTCAGGCAACTATGCTTTCTGTGCTGCAGACTTTCCTGCACTTATTATGCATTTAATTTCACTTATAATTGATGGAGATGTTTTTAATCGCAGAATTAGTTTAATATTTGGTAGATGTTTTTTTTATATCATTTTTGAATGTGAGTGTGGTGAAATGGAAATCAAATTGGAAATGAAATAAAAATATTATTTATATTATATTTATGTAATATTGAACTATTAGCCCCGCTTTGAATTTTTTTCGTTTTTTAAATATCTCCCAAATGATGTTTAACAGAGCAAGGAAATGTTCACCGTATGTCTGTTAATATATTTTCTTCTGGAGAAAGTTTTATTTGTTTTATTTTGGTTACGATAAAAGCAGAGATTAATTTAAATCTGCTCTCCATTAAACAGAAATTAGGGGGAAAAAAACAGGGGATTTAAGGATTTGGGAGGGGTAAGTCTTTAATAATTGTGACTTCAACTGTATATATATATACAGGGCTCGAAATTAACTTTTTTATTTGGTAGCACCGGTGCTCCCAACTTCAAAAATTTAGGAGCACCAGAAAACATTTAGGAGCACCAGAAAAAATTTAGGAGCACCCACCAAAAATGATTGAGCACCGCTGCAAATTGTATTTTAAGGGACTTATTGTATTTTAAAACAACATCAATTAGGACTAACAAAAACCAGAAACAACTATCTAATTCTGAGATGACATTGATATTTGTGTGCAATAATTCCAAAATGTGTATGTATTATAATTCTAGAATATTAATGATGATGAAAATGACAATAATAGTAACAGTGAATTACATTTCTCATCATCATGCTGCCTTGAATGTGCTTGAATGCAAGTTATCTGCTATAAAAAGTCTGTTACTTTATGAAAAATAAATGTATAGTTTGCATCAAACAAAAATGAAGCATTGCAGAAAGGATTATTTATTTTGTACTGCTAAACAGCATATATATATATGCATGTCAGTTTAATAAATAATATTTCTGCTGCAAAACAAACAAAAGATTATAATAAAATATTAAATTCAAGGCTGAAAGCTGCAAAACAGTCATCAGTAGCCTAACTAAATAAAAAAAATAATATACACCTCAAGAAAGAATAGGCAAAAGAAAGTAAGTAAAGTCTCACTTCTATTACTCTTTAAAAGTTTTGGTTTCAGTTTGTGTCAATTTAAATGTTCCGTCTAAGCTGATTTTCATTTTTCTGTGTTTGTGGAAAAGCAGGCGAGTCAGCTGACCCAATTCATGAGCAGGTTGAGCACCGGCGCAATACCGCTGTTTGTAATGAGACGCTGTTTCAGTGTAAACATAGTAAAGGCGAGCTTCTTTGGCGATAATACAGTATTAGATTTGACTATTAGCGGACATTTGCGCTGAACACGCAGTGAATGCAACGCATGATGATTCGGGCACCTTCTCCAAGAAGCGCGTACTCGATTGATCTCAGCTGGCGGATCAATATTCACCACGTGTCATGATCGCTCTCATCTGCGCCTCAACTTTAGGTGGGGTTTGCACTTTGCAAACCTGCGTGCTTTAAGTTTTCACTCTTTAGCCGTTTGCATTTCCCGTGGACATAAAAGCTCCCTCCCTGTCATCTAACAGTGAAAAGCCTTGGGTGATTGACAGCTAATATGAACCAATATAGGCAGGGAAGAGCGATTCAGCACGTTTAAAAAAAAAATCAAAACAGGTCGCACTAATGCGCCCAAATTTACTATGAGGTCGCATCGATTAATTTTCGGGCGCATATGCGACCAAAATGGTCGCAATTTCGAGCCCTGATATATATATATATATATATATATATATATATATATATATATATATATATATATATATATATATATATATATATGTATTATATATATATATATATATATATGTATATATATATATATATATATATATATRTGTGTGTGTGTGTGTGTGTGTGTRTATATATATATATATATATATATATATATATATATATATATATATATATATATATATATATATATATATATGTGTGTGTGTGTGTGTGTGTGTGTATATATGCTTTATTTTTGTTTATTTAAATATTTATTTTTTAAATTTCGTTTAATTAATAATGATAAAAGTCATGTCTGGATACACAAACAATAAATAATGATTCAGACAAATACAGTAATGCATTTTACAAACCTTACAAAAATACAGCTTTTTTATATTTAATATTTGCAGCAGATTTTCATGCACTTACGTACTTAATTTAAATTGTCATTGATGAAAAACATTTTAATCACATTATTAGTTTAATATTTAGATATTTTTTGTGACTCATGTTTGAATGTAAGTTATGATATGTAAATGTTTACAATTATATTTGACTGGAAATCATGAAAAAAAATAGTTAATTTTTGTTTAATGGATTATTTAATTTACTGACTATATATGCTTTATTTTTGTTTATTTATTTGTATTATTTTGTTTATTTAAACTAAACAGACAAGAAATAATAATTACGATAAATACTAAGTCACATAAAACTTATTTACAAAAATACAAATACAGTAATGCATTTTACAAACTTTACAAAAAATACAGCTCTTTATTATTAATATCTACATTAAATAAAATAAATATGAAAATAGCTCAAATCTTAATATGTTCGATATTGTTACATATTTAAATTAAAAACAATGGCTTTTTCCTTGTAATTTTACAATTATACTACATGTTCATCTACTAGATGTCAGTCCCTTTACAAAAAAAAAACTAAGTTCCTTGAAAAACATCTGTATTTAATAACTCTTGACAGAAATGGCAAAAAAATGTGTATAATAAAGCTCAAATATACACTCACCGGCCACTTTATTAGGTACACCTGTCAAACTGCTAGTTAACAGATGGGCTACAGCAGCAGGAGACCACACCGGGTGCCACTCCTGCCAGCTAACAACAGGAAACTGGGGCTACAATTTGCACAGGCTCACCAAAACTGGACAATAGAAGATTGGAAAACCATTGCCTGGTCTGATGAGTCTTTCTTTTGCGACATTCGTATGGAAGGGTCAGAATTTGACATCAACAACATGAAATGATGAATCCATCCTGCCTTGTATCAACAGTTCAGGCTGCTGCTGCTGGTGGTGGTGTAACGGTGTGGGGGATATTTATTTGACACACTTTGGACCCATTAGTACCAATTCAGCTTTGTGTCAATGCCACAGCCCACCTGAGTATTGTTGCTGACCGTGTTCATCCCTTTATAACCACCAGCAGGATAACACACCATGTCATGAAGTGTGAATCATCTCAGACTGGTTTCTCGAACATGACAATGAGTTCACTGTACTCAAATGGCCTCCACAGTCACCAGATCTCAATCCAATAGAGATATGGTGGAGATTTGCATCATGGATGTGCAGCTGACAAATCTGCAGCAACTGTGTGATGCTGTCATGTCAATATGAAGCAAATTCTCTAAGGAACATTTCCAGTACCTTGTTGAATCTATGCCACGAAGGATTAGGGCAGTGCTGAAGTCAAAAAGGTGTTCAACAAGGTGTGTGTAGTAAATGATTAGTTGTATAAATATATCAACGGTAATTGCGCTCAGAACCTCTCAGAACAATTGTTCCAGTTCTGTAAGCAATTACAAGCATTGCACAAATGATAAAGTTATAATTAATAAAGTGAAATGCCTGATTATATTTCTGAAAGTCTGGCATATGCTTTCACAGAAATATTGCCTTAAATGAAAATTCAAGCATATTAATTCTAGGTTAGACTTCAAAAGGCTCTGCAGAGAAAGAGCGAGAGGATGACGGTTTGATAAGATGAATTAGGTTACACAAAAGTAGTTTCGGGCCTGCGACACCTCTATCTATTAAACTGCCTGCATTGAAATGGCTCTGCATGATGAATGGAAAAGTCTCAGATCTGTTTTGAGGCTGTGGAATAAGTCAAGTTAGAATTCAGTAAACTTTAGTAAAACAAATGGACAGGTCTGAAATCTGCATCAGTCATCAAATGCAATTAATAATTCTAAAAAGAAAAGAACTCATTCTAAGTGAAGGCTTATACACACTCACACAAGGACTTTTGCTGCTTGTTCAAACTACTTATTTAAAATGAGTTGAAACAGCATGATTCTTAAGGTTGTTTTGGGACCACTTAATTGTCATATGTTCATTCATTCAGTAATTTTGCTTGGGCTTAGTCACAATTTCAGAAGTCACCACAGCAGAAGGAACCGCCAACTCTTCTGGTAAATGTTTTACACAGTGGATGTCTTTCCAGCTGCAACCCAATACTGGGAAACATCCATACACTCTCACATTCACAAAGAGTGCTTGAGATAAAAAAAAAAACAAAAAAAACACAAAAACAATGAAGCTCTTATTTCATCACTTGATGTTTCATACTGGAAATTGACGATTGTGCAAAACATTATTGTGCTTCGCTTGATGAATAATTCCATTAGGCGAATGTACTCTTACTGTTATAATTACACTGAGCCAGAGGTGGGACCAAGTCATTGTTTGGCAAGTCACAAGTAAGTCTCAATTCATTGCCCTCAAGTCCCGAGTCAAGTCCCGAGTCAAGACAGGCAAGTCCAGAGTCAAGTCCCGAGTCAAAGGCAACAAGTCTCAAGTCAAGTCCAAAGTCCTGCAGTTTGATTTTCGAGTCTTTTCGAGTCTTTTTAACAGAAAAATAAAATATATACAGATTAGGTATGGTTGTAAGATCTGTATTAACTAAACAAACCTTTTTTTATTAAAGAACATTGCTCAGATATATAAAAATACAAATGCAATTTTCTGAAAAAGTACTGAACAGTGCTGCGTCTCGTCTCCACAGCATAATGCACAAGAACGAGTTCCACCAAAAAAAGACTCCATTTTGCCTCATCACACAGAAATTGCAGGTCTACTGCTGTCTAATTCATTAAGTTTAGTTGTGCCCGTATGTTATGTCTTCGGTGATCAACTTGTGATTAACCAAAATTACATAACCTCAATGAGGCAGCAGTAGACCAACTCTTGTATATGCCGCAAAGTTAAATTGAGTGAAATTGGAATTTTGTCAATTGAATCTCGTGTGTGCTAAAAAGATATTGCTGCAAATCTGTCTTGCAGCAATGTAAAATGGTAGCACATATTGTTAATGAAGTAGGCTACTTCATACAAACAATAATGTTGTTTTCTTCACATAGCGTTGAAGAGCTTTGCTCTCTACCTTGTGTGATGCTCGTGCACGGATTTCCTCTGTTTGTGGACAAAACTGATTGCGAGTTCTCAAATTTTCTCTCGCTCTCAAATATGCACTGCTCACACACACATTTTCTTGAGCGCTCTCAGAGATTATATGCAAACTCACAATTTGTGTCGTGTTCCCTCTTCCTTTCATGCTTTTTGATATGATTCATATTGCAGCACTGTTTAATAACAATACCCAAAATACTAAAATAGACTTATATATTAAATGTTTAATCTAATAAACCATAACATTTTTGGTTGTTTTATATGATGAGATATTTTCAGTTTCAAACACTTAAACACAGAGAATAGACCAGTGGTGCCCCCCTGAAAATTTGCTTAAGGGGGGCCAGAAGAGGCCAGCTACGTCAGTGGCACCAATCAATCCACAATAATTTTTTAGTGGCTGCTATTTATTTATTGAAATATTGCATTGTATTGCATTTATGTAAGTAGATTTAAATAAATAATGTCAACAGCAAAATCATATCGGGTTGGCCACAGGGGTGGCTAGAGTTTACACAGGGGTAACACCCCTTGTAAAGGGGTTTACACCACTATAAGGCACTCCTGGAATAGATGTTGGATGTAAAGAATACATTTTATTTTAAAAGCATTTAAACAAAAACTAATGCAAGCAGAAATGTAACTGTGATAAAATAAGGAAACACTTGAAAAGGTATTATAGTCTACTGTAATCTCACTATCAATCTCATTTTATCATGGCAGCTAAAATAAAGTAAACTAGTGTCTGCTGGCTTCCACTTTGCTGATGAGATTGTGGAGGACATTTTCCATGTCATCCTCTTCATTTTGAGGAAAGCTGTTCCACAGGGCCCCTGAACACGTATATTGGCATGTACTGTGTTTTGAACAGTAGCCTACTACAGTAAAGAACTTCAATTGATCAGTTGTGGTAATACTATAGTTGCTATGGTAACACAAGTGTAATATAAACAAATTACCCAGTGCTGTATTATTTTACAATATAGGGTATTTTATACTACAAATCCCTACACTTTACTGTAGTAAAACTACACTTTGTATTATTTTATCTGTTCACTATTGGTAATACTACTGTATTATGAAGCATTCATTAACAAGTCGTAAATAATACTAGCCTAAAACATAAGTATAATACAAGTATACAACAAGTATAATACTCAAAAACACTAGAATTTATTAAAGAATTTACCTTAACCTTTTAGTTTTTTTGTGTATTGTTAATAAATAGTAAAGCAAGAAAGAAACCATATCAACATTCTTGGAATAACCCTTCGCTAAGCCTCGCCCTCCTTAGTTACTGTTGCTACTACGCCTGTCAAGCTTTCATGCCTGGCACATCTATTACAGTGTGTATGCGCTGGTGTCAGACATTCCCAAGGATTTAATTAGTCATTTTTGGCAAACAGGTGAGATATCTGTGAAAGCCAGACAAAAGAGGACTGCAGTATACATTACAGGGGTATATTCACAACATAATAGCAACTGATTAGAGAATAATTTTATCAAAATTGAAGCAAGGTTAGCCTAGCCACCTCATACGCTGAACATTCAACAGCATAGTTCATGCACAGCAGGAGAGGTGAAAGTATAAAATAATCTAATAACCTAAGAAACTGATGGATTTGTGCCGAATATTAGCATCATTGACCCATAACAGTGTACAGTACCTATTACTGTCAGCATGTTTGTGTGCTCTTTATCCAGTTTTTATTCAAATTTGCAGTTAAGTGGAAGAAAAAAAATTGAAATGCAAATCAAAGTATAAATAACAGAAGTGAACAAATAGATTTTTCCTACCAGCAAATATTAGTGTATGTATTTATATGCGTTACAATAGCGAGGGTTTAAACTAAGCAGTGCTCACAGGGTTCAACGCTAAGGATTTTTTCTACTGGCCCGATCGGGCCAGTGGTTCTGATTTTTACTTGCCCTGCCCAAATTTTCACTGGCCCCACCAAAAAAAAAAAAAAGAAGTTAATCGCTATTTGAATGTGCGTGTGTGTGTGTGTATACACACACACACACACACAGTTGATTTCAGAATTATTAGTTCCCCTAAATTATTAGCACCCCTGTTTATTTTTTTCCCCAATTTCTATTTAACAGAGAACAGATTTTTTCAGCACATTTCTAAACATAATAGTTTTAATAACTCATCTCTAATAACTGATTTATTTTATCTTTGTCATGATGACTGTAAATAATATTTTACTAGATATTCTTCAAGACACTTCTATACAGCTTAAAGTGACATTTAAAGGCTTCACTAGGGTAATTAGGTTAACTAGGCAGGTTAGGGTAATTAGGCTAGTTATTGTATAATGATGGTTTGTTCTGTAGACAGTCTGAAAAACAATTAGCTTAAGAGGCTAATAAATTTTACCTTAAAATGGTTTAAAAAATGTTTTTATTCTAGCCAAAATAAAACAAATAAGATTTTGTTCAGAGGAAAAAATATTATCAGACAAAATATCAACATTTCTTTGCTTTGTTAAACATCATTTAGGAAATATTTTAAAAACAAAAAACAAAAGGGGGTTAATAAATCTGTATATATATTTACGGTAATTTTTAAAATGTTTAAGGAAAACTATTCAGTTCATCAAGGCTATATTTATAAATGTAAAAAAGGTGTAATTGTTAAATATTTATTAAAATTTTAAATAACTGCTTTGTTATTGTATTTAGTTTCAAATAAAATAGTTACTCCAGACATTATTGATTTTATAACTTTTACCATTAATAAATATAATAATAATTAATATTAGTGATTTCTGAAGGATCATGTGACTGGAGTACTGAAGCTGAAATCTCATCTTTAAAATCACTGGAATAAATGAATAAATTAAATGATAAACTACTTTTGAACAGTTATTTTATAGTGCAACATTTCACAATTTGTATTTATGATGAAATAATTGCAGCCTTGGTGAGCAGAAGAAGCTTATTTTAACATATTTAATCACACTGACCCCAAACGTTTGTGCATTGTGTATAGAATATTTTATAAGTGAAAATGTGCACTTTAATTTAACAACCCACAGACATCGTCACCGAATACAAATCGAGGTCAGACTTTCTCATATATACAGAGCCTCATTTCAATTGTCAGGTTTTGTAGAAATCGATCAATTGAATTAATCAATCTATTAAAGAAACGTTGACTATAATTCTGTATTTTAGGCTTAAATTATAGAGAGACATAGCAGATGAACCGATACTGCATCAGATCAATGTAAATCTTTCTTTCGAGCTGTCAGTGCGGAAATGAACAAAACAACAGGCCTAATACAACATTTTATACGATTAAAATATGGAAAAATTAACAGATAGTAATTTCGGTCAATTTTCCTGACGGATAAACCGAGATCAGGCTGGATAAACAGCTCTCGGTAATATTTCAGCATGCTTTCACTTTCGCATTTACCGGTAAGAATGACATCTGGCCCAGCTCATCATTCTCTCTTCATATAGCCGTATATATGGCTATTACACGATCATAGTACACTGTGATATAGCCTGGGTCGTTAGTTCGTTGCATTGTTTTGTTTTCTCGCTACAATCGATACGCTCAATAGGACAGAGACCGCGTCTCATTCAGGCGATCTTGGACTGATTGATTTGGCGCAGAAGCGAGCGCAACTGCTGGATATATGCCAAAAAAAAACGCGCTAACGGGTGAAACGAGACAGATTCCGAAACAAACGTCTATGTGTGAAAGCACCGTAAGATTGTATTTGCACACAATTGACAGACAGTCGCAGCACGCAGCTCTGGCTCGATCTGGCAGGCAAAAAGGCAGCAGCTGGCCCGATCGAGCCAGTAACATTTTGTACACTGGCCCGACTGTCTCGCACGCTGGCATCGGGCAGTCCTTATTGTCGAGCCCTGGCTCATAATATCGAGTGGGAAAAAAAAGAAAAAGACCGCTGGGAAGCATAACCTGCTTTGTTTTTTTTTTATTTTTTTTGTTTTTTTTTTATAAGAAACACAGTTTAGATCTGTTTAGGATAAGAGGAGTGTGAGTTATTGCCACCTATCATTGAATGTGAATATCGAAAACAAAACCAACTTAGCTGTTAACTCCTTTACCGCCCCTCACACAGCTTGATCCACGCTGGCATTTCTCCTCTTGGGCTTTGGTTTTGAAAAGGGAAAAAATCCCACCACCCATTCCAAACTTTTAGGATAGCGGGTGTCAGATTTTCACAATCCAATTGCGCAACGATTTGGCTTGTTTCCCTCGCTCGAAAGCTTGACAGAGCCTCTGCCCGTAGCTACGATTGGTAAGCCGCGATTGGTGGGTGGCGGTTTTTGGGCGTGGCTTAGCGAAGGGTCAGTTTAACAGGATCCCGTGAGAGCAAAATCACTAAAGGTATGAGACGCCATCGTAAACAAAAGTCAAGCGAACGCAAAGAGACTGAATGCACGAGAGAGAGAGAGAGAGAGAGAGAGAGAGAGAGAGAGAGGTGTATGTTGTATGTGAGAGAGAGAGAGAGAGAGAGAGAGAGCGAGTATTGGCTCGATCTCAAGTTCAAATTCAAATTCTCTCTGCGTTCGCTTGACTTTTGTCCACTCCCGCGCCTCATAGTAGTCACGTTGGATACTGTCGAATCAAAACAATCTACCGTGCTTTGATTGGACGTCATGCCGAAAGCGCGCATGCTCACACACACGCGCGCGAGCATGCTGTCACACACACGCACACATAAACGGAGAGAGAGAGAGAGAGCGGTCTATGTCAACATACTTTTTTATCGTTGGGCTTTTCATGGGGAGCAGCAAGTCTTTACAAGTCAATAGGGGCAAGTCCTAGTCAAAGTCCGAGTCATTTATGTTCAAGTCCAAGTCGAGTTGCAAGTCTTTTTATATTTTGTCAAGTCGAGTCTAAAGTCATCAAATTCATGACTCGAGTCTGACTCGAGTCCAAGTCACATGACTCGAGTCCACACCTCTGCACTGAGCGGAATTGAACCCTTGAAAGTGCTGCTTGATCATTTTAGAAATGTACTTTGCATCATGGTCTATAGAAATAATAATGTCTTTCTGATTTATTTCAAATTAGGATTCCACGACGGCAGGTTTCTGCACAGTATAAACTGAATAAAGATGGAAAAAAATGGATTTGTTTTTAAGCATACGGCCCGGCTATATTTACAAACCTCAATAAGAGTTAAGTAAAATGTTGGCGACGCTGCCAGGAAAATGATTTGCGGCGTTTAAATGAATTGAACAGCAAATGAAAAGCGGAGATTTTCTTGGGTTGATCGATCACTCTGGGGGAAATAAATACCGGCGTATTTAGAGGAAAGAACTGTGGCTCTTATGATGGACAACTCGTGCTTTCACTGTGCTGAATCATCAGGTCATTTCCAGAGTGTGTGAGATAAAAGTGGGAGTGATGATGGGAGGGAAAGAAACATCAATCTGTTTTTAATGAAAGTGATCATAACGCGTCCGTACAACAGCAAGAATTGATGTCAGGCTCCTCTGTGCTGCTGTTTTTTTAATTTACAGCTTGTGTTTTCTTATAAACTCTTTGTGAGGAAGGTAAAAAACATCAAAGCGAGCACTTCTGGTTGTGGAGATAAGACCTTCTTGGCAGGTTAAGGGTTTGAGATGTTCTTTAGTAGGCTTATGGCTGAACATTCTTATTGCAATGATTGTTAAAGACTTATGCAATATAAAAGGTCATATTTTAGTTTTAAGGGTCTCCAACAACAGGCTGATATGCATGCCGCAAGGTCAGAAAACACTTTCATTGTCTTATAATATGCATTTTTTTTTTTATCTGATTATCCCACATACTTCTAACAGCTGGAGGATGATTTTTATTTTTTTTTTTGCATATGTTTATTTCAGGGTACATTACACTGTGTGAGCATTAAGGATATTAGTTGAGAACAGCATGAGAGCAGACCTCATTAATATTCATGACCCTTCCAAATAAGGTAAATCTGATCATTCATTCTATGGCCAGTTTCAAATATTTAAAATATTTTTGACATCTGAAAAGTAATTATTTTGTATTTGTGTTTTTCAGAGTACCTTACACTGTGCAAGCATCAGAGACATGAGCCAAGAGCATCATGAGAGCAGAGCTAATTAATATTCATGACCCTTGCAAATAAGGTAAAACTGAGCTTTCATTTTAGGACCAATTTTAAATATTTCTGACAGCTGAGGTCTAATTATTTTGCATGTGTGTATTTCAGAATACATTACACTGTGCGAGCATCAGATCCATGAGCTGAGAGCAGCATGAGAGCAGAGCTCATTAATATTCATGACCCTTCCGAATAAGGAAAATTGAGCTTTCATTCTAAGGCCAATTTCAGTATTTCAAATATTTGTGACAGCTGAAGTCTAAGGATTTTGCTTGTGTGTATTTTTAGAGTACATTACACTATGCGAGCATCTAAGACATGAGCAAGAGCAGCATGAGAGCAGAGCTCATTAATATTCATGACCCTTGCAAATAAGGTAAAACTGAGCTTTTATTCTAGGACCAATTTCAAATATTTTAAATATTTCTGACAGCTGAAGTCTAATTATTTTGCATGTGTGTATGTCAGGGTACATTACACTGTGGGAGCATCAGAGACATAAGCTGAGAGCAGCATGGGAGCAGAGCTCATTAATATTCATGACCCTTCCAAATAAGGTAAAACTGAGCTTTCATTCTATTGTCAATTTTAAATATTTCAAATGTTTCTAACAGCTGAAGTATAATTTTTTTTGCATATGTTTATTTCAGGGTAGATTAAACTGTGTGAGCATTAAAGACAGGAGTTGAGAACAACATAAGAGCAGAGCTCATTAATATGCATCATCCTTCCTAATGAAGTAAATCTGATCAATCATTCTATGGCCAGTTTCAAATATTCAAAACATTTTTGACATCTGAAGTGTAATTATTTTGTATTTGTGCATTTGAGAGTACATTAAGCTGTGCGAGCCTCTGAGACATGAGCCGAGAGCAGAGTTTATTAATATTTATGACCCTTGCAAATAAGGTAAAACTGAGCTTTCATTCTAAGGCCAATTTCAAATATTTAAAACATTTCTGACAGCTAAAGTGTAATCATTTTGTATGTGTGTATTTCAGAGTACATTAGACTGTGCGAGCATCAGAGACATGAGCCAAAGGAGAGCTCATTAATATTCATGACCCTTCCAAATAAGGTAAAACTGTGCTTTCATTCTAGGGCCAATTTCAAATATTTCAAATGTTTCTAACAGCTGAAGTATAATTTTTTTGTATATGTTTATTTCAGGGTAGATTAAACTGTGTGAGCATTAAAGACAGGAGTTGAGAACAACATAAGAGCAGAGCTCATTAATATTCATCATCCTTGCTAATGAAGTAAATCTGATCATTCATTCTATGGCCAGTTTCAAATATTTAAAACATTTTTGACATCTGAAGTGTAATTATTTTGTATTTGTGCATTTGAGAGTTCATTAAGCTGTGCGAGCCTCTGAGACATGAGCCAAGAGCAGTACGAGAGCAGAGTTTATTAATATTCATGACCCTTGCAAATAAGGTAAAACTGAGCTTTCATTCTAAGGCCAATTTCAAATATTTAAAACATTTCTGACAGCTAAAGTGTAATCATTTTGTATGTGTGTATTTCAGAGTACATTAGACTGTGCGAGCATCAGAGACATGAGCCGAAGGAGAGCTCATTAATATTCATGACCCTTCCAAATAAGGTAAAACTGTGCTTTCATTCTAGGGCCAATTTCAAATATTTGAAACATGTCTGACAGTTAAAGTGTAATTTTTTTGCATGTGTGTATTTCAAAGTACCTTACACTGTGCAAGCATTAAAGAGATAAGTTGAGAGCAGCATGAAAGCAGAGCTCATTAATATACATGACCCTTCCAAATAAGGTAAAACAGAGCTTTTATTCTACGGGCAATTTCTAGAAGCATAAATGGGCTTGTAAAACCATTTCTGGGGATTTTTCACTTACCAAGAACAATTTAAACAATGCGTCAATGCATTCTGTTAAACACTAATATATTCACATGAGCTACGGTTAACAAATGATTTACATGTTTTCATTGGCAGCTTAGTTTAATAACCACAGTTGAGTATTATTGTATAGTGTTAAAAAATAATAAGTGAACAGAATATTTACAATCAATAAATATCCCTGGTATATCGCAGGTCAGATTAACATATAAAAATAGTTATTTTTGAGAATAAATAGCCAGTTTAATGTAGTGTGACCCCCTAGGTTTTGCAGAAATCTTTTGAAGATTTCCAAAGGATGAGAATGATTCACCAAAAACTATATTTGTAATCATTATAATCTTTATTGCAGTTGAGGACAGACATGTACTGTAGCACGCTTGCATTTTCTCATCACACACGGCACATGAGTTGTGTTGTTTTTGTCCTTCACATGAACGGAGGATACATTCATTCATTCATTCATGACTTTGCTTCTATGACTTCAGCCGAGGCACTTGATATCATGCAGTGCAGACTGTAGCTCTCTGCAAATGCAAACACTTGATCAAAATCAAACCACATTAAAGAGTCAGATCGTAAATGAGAGGCAACATTAAGATGAATGCAACAGTAGCTTAATCTTTATGGCATCTAAGGTTTTGTCTTGAGACTAAGGCCCCGTTTACAGTAGTGCGTTTCAGTTTTAAAACGGCGTTTTAGGATGAAAACGATCCGCATCCACACTAGGGTTTTACCCAGCGTTTCTGAACAGCTCTCCGTCCACACCAAAACGCTGAAAACGTACATCACGTGATCACACACACACTCTCGGGCAAGCGCTGCAGCATTTCTACCCAGATGAGAGCTCTGCTAATCGGACTGCTCATCAAGCATCTCCCGCTGGATCTAATCTCACTATATTTGCTAAACGTGATATTTAATTAATCTTGTTGTCGATATCTAAACGACATATTCCTCGACTTTGGTCTTTTGAATCGATTACTTGTTCACAACGTGTTTTGGCTGAGCGCAAAGATAAGTTAGTAATTAATGTAACCACTTACATTCTGTATATTGACTGATCGCTTGCCTTTATTTCCTCTAATGTATAAACTTATTGTGCGTTATACTTTCATAATGGCTATTATTGATTATTAAAACTGCAAACAGAGGATACGTTTCATATTTTCAATGAAAATGAACGGAGGCAGTGATGTTATATAGGCTCAGTTTTATTATAGATTTGCATACAGTGAAGATGCAGCACGACGCCTCAGCATTTCTGCTGTCTGTTAAGTTGTTTAAATCAAAATAAAAATAGGCAGTTCCTTAAATCATGTTTTCATTTTATTGTTGAGAAAGTGAAACAACGTAGCCAGGATGATGTGAATAAGGTTATAAAGTACACTGTTCCCTTTGAAAATTTACCGGACATGCCCTCGAGGGTCTGTTTTCCATATCAAACTTGCAAAGTCTGAACTTACAGGGAGAGGATGCGAGACTGAACTGTGTGTAACGTTAGGCTAGTTAATATTGAGGAAAAGCCCCAATCAGAGAGGCGATTGTATGCAGCCCCGCCTCCATTTTCAGATGTCTCCGTTTTCCCCCATCCACACTGAGACGGAGCAGCAGCGTTTTAGATTGAACGCTCTCCAGCGTTTTCGAAACGCTCCGTTTTCGGCAATCGAAAACTCCAGCGTAGTGTGGACGGATGGCATAACCGTAGCAAAACCTATGCGTTTTAAAACGACAACGCATTAGTGTAAACGGGCCTAAAAGCCATGTTAATGCTTCACTAGTGTATTGCAAGTGTGCAGTCCCATTGTATTTAGTGTACCTTCAGTTTAACAAATGTCACTACCCATCGGCTGGGTTTGGGCTAGAGTTAACAGCAAATTTCTGTGCCATTAATAATAAATAAACATTGACTGTAAACTAACTTTCTAACTCAGATGCTTGTTTACACTAGTGTGTTTTTGTTTTAAAATAGTTTTAAAATAGTTTTTAGAATGAAATGCTCTTCGTTCATTTATATATTCAAGATTTCTTGGAAAAAGAATCAATGACGGGATTAAAAGATGCCTACATTTTTGTTGCTCATAACACTTAAGTTCGTTGCACACTGAGAGTTCGAAATGTTATTTTTGAATTGTAAAAAATAAATACGACCTTACGCTGTGTCAATCACATTTTAGAATTTCAGATGGGGCCCTTTTTAATGTTTTTCGCATCTAAAGCAAGTAAAAGCCCAAATCTAGAACAGTGTTAGGGAACCTATGGCTCAGAAGTCAGTTACCTATTGAAAATAAAATTACAATTCTCTTTTATTAAAATTAAATAAAAAAATAAATAAATCATTGATATGACCAGAATTGGACAGAATTGTTAGCTCCCCTTTCATTTTTTTTTCTCTTTTTTTAAATATTTCCCAAATGATGGTTAACAGAGCAAGGACACTTTTTAAGTATTTCTGATAATGTTTTTTTTTTTTTTTTTTTTTCTGGAGAAAGTCTTATTTGTTTTATTTTGGCTAGAAAATATATATAGCCCCTTTAAGCTATATATTTTTTATAAGACTACAGAACAAACCAATGTTATACAATAACTTGCCTAATTACCCTAACATGCCTAGTTACCCTAATTAACCTAGTTAAGCCTTTAAATGTCACTTTAAACTGTATAGAAGTGTCTTGAAAAATATCTAGTCAAATATTATTTACTGTCTTTAACTAGATATTTTCAAGACACTTCTATACAGCTTAAAGTGACATTTAAAGGCTTAACTAAGTTAATTAGGGTAACTAGGCAGGTTAGGGTAATTAGTCTGCAGAACAAACCATCATTATACAATAACTTGCCTAACGATGGTTTGTTCTGCAGACTATTGAAAAAAATTAGCTTCAAAGGGGCTATTAATATTGACCTTAAAATGTTGCTTACAAATTTGAAAACTGCTTTTATTCTAGCCGAAATAAAACAAATAAGACTTTATCCAGAATAAAAAAATTATCTGACATACTGTAAACATTTCCTTGCTCTGTTAAACATCATTTGGCAAATATTTAAAAAAGAAAAATTCAAAGGTGGGCTAATAATTCTGACTTCAACTGTATATGCATATATATACCCCAGTGGCTCTTTAAAAAAAAATAAAAATGCGCTTGCCAAAAAAAAAACAGAAATGGCTTTTTACTTAAAACGGTTCCCGACCCCTTATCTAGAATGTTGTCTGACAAATTAATCCACTTCATCTGGGATTGTGGCAGATGGTTGAGAACCACTGCTGTATGCCGGATTGAGTGCCTGGCACCACTGTTTCATATGCCACTGGTGTAAAAATAGATCATCACTGTGTGAAGATTTCTTTTTTGTATTGTTTAGTTTTTTTTTTTAGTTTTAAATTTTTAGTTTCAGGAAAACACATATTAAAATCGGACTGTGTGCAAAGACCTTTAGTGAGAAAAGTCGCAGACACTGGACAAGGATGAATCTTTCTAGCGTGCATGTGTTGAGCACCTGTGTTCGTGCACGCTATCAAATGAAATATACTTCGAAAGGCTGTGCATTCATCTTTGCGCCAATATACATGTACAAAAAGTATACTTAGGGCTTAAAGGCCAGGACACACCAAGCGGATGGTCAGCCATTGGGCTGCTGGTAAGCGGTGGTTATGACTCTTCATATTGGGTTAACGTCTGAGCTCATTGACTCATTCAACATGTAAAATCCGTGTTGGTCATTGGCTTACGAGAGTTCTCTAATTGGTTATTCAGCAACAAATCAGAGCGTGTGAACACAAACTGAAGTGACGTAGCTAATAAACAATTCAAATCAAGAAGGATCACATAGAGGCTGGCTGTAATTTTGCTATATTAAATATTTGCAAGCGAAAAAGAAAACTACTTTCACACAGGTGCAGAACAGGCATTCTCAAATAAGTCGGCTGCTGTCTGTTTGATGTGGTCACGCGCAGCTTTTTGGTCCAGACGAGAGCAGACATAAGTCAATGCAAGGCGACAACGCAGTTGGTTTTCATCAGCGCTAGTCGTTTATCATCGGCTTGATGTGTCCCGGCCTTTAGAGAAATTCGACAGTAAAAGATAATGTTTTCATCAGCTTATAGTGCCCTCTTGTGGCAGCATTGTTTGCATACAAAATTGAGCTTGCGTAGCTAGGAGTGTGTAGTGTGGATGCGTGTAGCATTATGAAATATAAAAATATACATTTGCTCTACATTATAAATTCAAGATGCACTGCTTGTAAGAACGTCCATTGGTTGAAAGGGTCCAATTTTGACTTTGTGTGCTTCAGTTTTGGAGGGAATATCATGTTAGTGAACCCCAAGTGTTGGTTACAGAATATTAGAAAGTCAGATTTCATAACGATGTCTTCAAAACTGGAGGATTGTTGCAATGTGGTTTTTGTGTGTAGAGAAGATGACTGTATCCCATAATATTGATCGGAGCATGTTTCTACCAGAAACTGACAGCATGGGCATGGTTATTGGAAGGAAGTGATGCGATTGGATGAGTTGTATCTGCTAATCGTCCAGGTGCTGCTCCTCCCAGGTGGATGTCGGGATGGCGCTGTACGGGTCCATGATGACTTTGGCGCAGCGGATGATCATGGCCACCAGCAGCAGACAGAGGAAGGCGATGCATGCCAGGGTCAGACCCTGGTCCACGTCCACGAAGGCGGGGTCGGGCGTTGTTTCCTCCATCGCTTCGGTCTGTCCGCATCAGTCCAGGCCTCCGCCACCATCCTGATCACTTATCTGTGATGTTGAGATGGAGAGAGGAGTGAATTAGCTGTATATGAATCTGTATCGCCCTATTCACACGGGGCTTCAGCGTCAACGCTTCCCATTTACTTTGAATGGGTGACGTCAGGCGTTGCCGAACTGCATTGTGGATCCGTCGGCGCCGCTTCAGAAGCGTTCCTCGCTGCAGAAGTTGGGACTAGCTCAACTTTTCAAGCGCCGACGGAAGCGTCAGCCAATCAGATCGCTGTATGCAAATACACCAGCTCAGACAGTGGCCTATTGCAGACTGAATTTCATTGGCTGACGCTTCTATGACGATCGTTTCAGCTCCAACTTCAGACACGCCCTCTGTCAAGCGTTGACGCTGAAGCCCCGTGTGAATAGGGCGTATAAATCAGTACAGCTTAAAGTTATATGGAGAGGTCTGTTGTTGAATCATAAGAGACATCAGGACATGTTTTTACAGTCTGTAGGGATAATTTACAGTTTAACCCAAAGAATGACCAGTCTGGTAGATGAAGAAGAGCCGGAGTCAGAGATTTAAATAAATAAATCAAGTTTACTGAAGATAGTTTGCAGTTTCATCAGCAGAAGCCAGCTTCAACACTCGCAATGAGTTCCTAGGCCGCTCTGCTTACAATCACCAATCAGTAACAATTATACTCTCACATAACGTCATTAACTGCGTCACACATACAGGTGTTCTAACCTGATTGGTTAAAACACAGGTAGACTAGGAACATTTCCACGTGGGGTTTGTGCGTATATTCTGAACAATATCTTAAGCATAAACGTCAGACATCCCTTAGACTGATTAGAGCTGGCTCCAGACCTGTGAAACGGATCAACAATCAAATAGAACACACACACACTTAAAGTATAATCTGTTTCTTATCCAAGGCTGAGTGTACTGTCTGCCGTCTTTATCGAAACTGGTTAAAAACCGGTATAATCTACATTCAGGCAGTTATATTCTTACTACACAAAGTCTATCTTGAATAAAAAGTAGAATCACTTTAAAAGATTTAACCGTAAAAATAGCAAAATCACTTTTAGACATTTTAGACAGTATTAACTCATAGAAATAACAATAGAAACAGTTGCTTCCAGTCCTCAGCCCTCAGTTCCACCCAAGGTCTCCATGACCTCTGACCTAGTTTGCTGGCTCCTGAAAATAGGTATAAAGAGACAGGCAAATGCACTGAACATTCTTATATTAAGCAATGTGTTAACTTATTCATTAATTAAAATCAATTCACAGTTAAATACTGAGAAACAGGATGATGAAAAGGATAAACGTTGGTCCATGATGAGCATGGACTGGAAAGCAGAAATCCGAATCCTTCAGTTCTGTCTGTGCTGCTTCAAAGGTGTTTCAGCGGTGCAACCCCAAATCAGAAAAAGTTGGGACAGTTTGGAAGATGCACATAACAGAAAGAAGTGATTTCTAAATTTATTTAATGTGTGTTTCATTGCAGACAATACAACAACATTATTTAATGTGTTCCTCATTCATTTTATAGTGTCCAAATAATTAATTCTAGAAATTAAGTTAAGTGGTACAGTGTGAAACTGTGAAAAAAGTTTAATTTTAGACCATTAAACACAACTTGGTGTGCTGCTACTAAAATTGATATTGTACCTTTAATATATACTGACAAGAGGACAACAACCGTCATAATACAGGTGATAAAAGAAACAAAACAAAAAAGAGAACTATTAAATAATAGAATGACATATAATGTGCCCCGAGTCATTCATTCAAACACAAAACACTGTCATGGTGACACACGACAACCCTAATAAATAAATAAACAATGCAATAAACATTCATTCATTAACTTTCCTTCGGCCTAGTCCCTTTATTCATCAGCGGTCACCACAGCGGAATGAACCACCAACTATTCCAGCATATGTTTTACACAGCGGATGCCCTTTCAAAGTCAAAGTCAGCTTTATTGTCAATTCAGCCACATGTACAGGACATATAGAGAATCGAAATTACGTTACTTTCAGACCCTAGGTGCCTAACATATAATGTTAATATTAAAGTAGAGTTTTAAGAAAAAGAAAATGAACAATATATACAATTGTACACAAAATGTGGTCTTAAAAATATGCATAAAAATGTGGTCTAAAAACATACATAAGGAATAAAAATTTGTAAACAATACAATGACATTAAGGGCATATAGCAAATGAAAGCTGCAACCCAGTACAGGGAAACACCCATACACACTCATTCACACACATACACTTTGGCCAATTTAGTTTATTCAATTCACCTAGCGCATGTGTTTGCATTGTGGGGGAAACTGGAGCAGCCGGAGGAAACCAATGCCAACATGGAGAGAACATGCCCACTCCAGATAAAAATGACAACTGGCCCAGCCAGGACTCGAACTAGCGACCTTCTTGCTGAGAGATGATAGTGCTTACCACTGAGCCACAGTTTGAACATATGACATAGGATCAATACATTACAATTTCAAGTTCACTGAAAGATCACCATTAAAAAAGGTGAGTGTTCATGACTCCACCATAAGAAAGGTGAGTGTTCATGACTCCACCATAAGATAAATGAGTGTTCATGACTCCACCATAAGATAAATGAGTGTTCATGAGTCCACCATAAGAAAGGTGAGTGTTCATGACTCCACCATAAGAAAGGTGAGTGTTCATGACTCCACCATAAGATAAATGAGTGTTCATGAGTCCACCATAAGAAAGGTGAGTGTTTATGACTCCATCATATGAAAGGTGAGTGTTCATGACTCAACCATAACATCAATATAATAAAATTTCAAGTTAATTTATTTATAAAGCACATTTAAAAACAGACTCGACAGACCAAAGTGCTGTACATAAAAGCAAACTGCATATATAGAAATAATAATAAAAACATATTAAGAGGAATAATGGATACAGTACATGTTAAGAAACAAAGTAACAGTCAAGGCCATAAAATAAGTATGATATTAACAAGCCAGACTGAATAGAAAGTTTCTAAAAGAGATTTTAAAAGGAATAATTCCTAACTAAAACTTCAGAGGTAAAGTATCATTTGGACACATGCACACTCTGTTTTACTCTTTGTTACCCATCACTTTTCATGTAACTTTCCCCTGAGGATGTTTTTTTGTTTGTATGTTTCTTTGCGTTGGGCGTCGTAACAAATAAATAAATGAAACGTAATGTGCAAAATGAAGAACTAAATGTTTATCAGTCATCTGCTGTTGTACAGTAATGCGTTTTATAGTTTGTAATCATCCCGTGTGCTACATTCATGGCCTTTATGAATCATTGATGAGCTCATTAAATGCGCATTATGACTGTGTTCGGGCTTATTAGTAATTTAAAAGAAGTGTGTAGTGATGAAGACGTTTTGCATGATGAGGCTGCACACAATGGTCTCTTTTGAGCCGCAGTCAGTTCAGTACAGATCACTGACAATAACTGATCGCCTGCTAAACAGCTTTAATTCAGATGCATCGATGAGCCCAGGTGCCAAGTACGTTTTATTGGGATTTTATTTCCTCATTTTTATGTCTAGATATGAGAACAGGCGTATAGTCGATTGCTGCTGGATTGGAAGGAGGTTGCGTGTCAATATCTGCTCTTTTATTCATTCACTGCAGCTCTGCTCGATTTTATTGTGTCCACTAGAGATGCGCGGATGGGCTATTATTTCATCCGCAACCGCATGACAAAATTCATCATCCGTCCGCCATCCATCCGCAGTAA
>NC_133182.1:10582500-10650000 GCF_049306965.1 Danio rerio
AGTAGGTAGTGCTGTCGCCTCACAGCAAGAAGGTCGCTGGTTCGCTTGTTCAAGCCTCGGCTCAGTTTACGTTTCTGCGTTCGCGTGGGTTTCCTCCGGGTGCTCCGGTTTCCCCCACAGTCCAAAGACATGTGGTACAGGTAAATTGGGTAGGCTAAATTGTCCGTAGTGTGTGAGTGTGTGTGTGGATGTTTCCCAGAGATGGGTTGTGGGTGGGAAAAGGGCATTTGTTGCGTAAAAACTTGCTAGATAAGTTGGCGGTTCATTCCGCTGTGGCGACCCCGGATTATTAAAGGGACTAAGCCCACAAGAAAATTAATTATTTAATGAACAATTAATTGGTAAAATTCATTGGAAAATGTTTTGTTTTCATGTGGTGATGTATATCATAATAGCATTATTTGTCTTTTTACTGTCTTAAAACAAATTATGGTTTTGAACCAATGTTGGGTCGAATATCGACAAATCTATAAATGTTAAATTCAGAAAAAAATACAGATTTGTCCCAGGTTTTATTATTAACATTTGGAATTGTTGTTATTTTTATAATAATTATGTTTTTTAGGGGTTTTTCACCTTTTATTGGGATAGGATAGTGAGGGGCAGACAGGAAAGTATTAGGACCAGAGAGAGGAGAAGGGTCGTCATAGGACCTCGAGCCGGGACTCAAACCCGGGTCGCCGTGAGCACCATGGTGCTATATGTCGGCGCACTTAACCACTTGGCTATTGGCACCAACCAATTGTTGTTATTTTTTATGGCAGTGGTAGGTAACCTACCAAACCTTATTAGTACCGTGTTGGACCCCCTTTTGCCTTCAGAACTGCCTTAATCCTTCATGGACAGATTCAACAAGCTACTGGAAATATTCCTCATAGGTTTTGATCCATATTAACATGATAGCATCACACAGTTAATGCAGATTTGTTGGCTGCACATCCATGATGCGAATCTCCCATTCCACCATATCCCAAATGTGCTGTATTGGATTATGATCTGGTGACTGTGGAGGCCATTTGAGTACAGTAAACTCATTTTCATGTTTAAGTAACCAGTATGAGATGATTTGTGCTTTATGACATGGTGCGTTATCCTGCTGGAAGTAGCCATCAGAAGATGATTACACTGTGGTCATTAAGGAATGGACATGGTCAGCAACAATACTCAGGTAGGCTGTAGTGTTGACAAGATTCTCAATTGGTGCTAAGGGGCCCAAAGTGTGCCAAGAAAATATCCCCCACACCATTACACCACCACCACCAGCAGCCTGAACCGTTGATACAAGATAGGTTGGATCCATGCTTTTATGTTGTTGATGCCAAATTCTAATCCGACCATCCGAGAGAAAACATAAACCGAGATTCATCAGACCAGGCAACGTTTTTCCAATATTTTATTGTCCAATTTTGGTGAGCCTGTGTGAATTGTAGGCTCAGTTTCCTGTTCTTAGCTGACAGGAGTGGCACCCGGTGTGATCTTCTGCTGCTGTAGCCGATCTGCCTCAAGGTTGGACACGTTGTGAGTTCAGAGATGCTCTTCTGCATACCTCAATTGCAGGGGTGGCCAACCCTGTTCCTGGAAAGCCACCTTCCTGCAGATTTCAGTTGCAACCCTTATCAAACACACCTGTCTGTAATTATCACATGGTGTTAAGGTCCTAAATAATTGGTTCAGGTGTGTTTGATATGGGTAGCAACTGAAATCTGCAGGAAGGTGGCTCTCCAGGAACAGGGTGGGCCACCCCTGCTCTATTGTATTGAGTGGTTATTTGAGTTACTATTGCCTTCCTATCAGCTTGAACCAGTCTGGCCATTCTCCTCTGACCTCATACATCAACAAGGCATTTACACTCACAGAACTGCCGCTCACTGGATATTTTCTCTTTATCAGAGCATTCTCTGTATACCCTAGAGATGATTGTGCATGAAAATCACAGTAGATCAGCAGTTTCTGAAATACTCAGACCAGATCCCATCTGGCACCAACAACCATGCCACCTTCAAAGTCACTTAAATCCCCTCTCTTTCCCATTCTGATGCTCTGTTTGAACTGCAGCAGATCATCTTGATCATGTCTGCATGCCTAAATGCATTGAGTTGCTGCCATGTAATTGGCTGATTAGAAATTTGCATTAACAAGCAGTTGGATAGGTGTACCTAATTAAGTGGCCGATGAGTGTATGTCAGCCCATGACCACCACCAGTATAATGACTCACTTGTGGTCCACAAAACAGACCCAGACCTTATACTTTCATATTGAAACAAACATATGATCAGAGGCCTCATCCAAACACGCTCCGCATTCCACCTGTGTCAGCAGGTTTGTGGATTATCCCAACATTCATCAAGCCCTTTCAGTGTTCGCTGAGGTCCGGTCTTTAAGCGCACTTGCTGTAGGGTCTTATTTTGGAGCAGTAATTAGTGTTCACTCAAGGACACAGGCAACAGTAACCCTGGCAACCGCATTAGCAATTTAATAGAGAATTACAGCTTGTCCCCGGCAACCAGAGAACATGGAGAATGAAACCTTTCATCTCTCAATGAACCCGAGTCTGCAGACAGGCCTTCAAAGACTCGGCGAAATCATTTACAAACCACTTTGTGAAAGCAAACACAGACAGTCTGAAATTAAAAGAGATTATCTCAGATAACTAGCTATAGCGACTCCTCCATTTATCTCTCCAGGTCCTGTATGAAAGGAGATAAAGGGCTGATAAATTGGTTTACTTTTCTGGAAGTTTCTCACTGCAAAAAACAATTCTTGACGCTGTAATTAGAAACAACACTTCTGCGTGGCATGTCAAGCAGCTCTGGGAATATATCAAACATTTGAGATGGCAGGAGATGCTTTGTTTTGCTTCCAGATTATTAAGCAGGGTTCTTTGTACAGGGCAAAATGACCCAAAATGGAGATGAAGCTCACATTGGAAAATACAAAAATTATTTGAATTTGAGTTTTGGCCCGTTTCCACTGAGTGGTCCGGTATGTTATGGTTCTGGGGTGCCTTTTTCAAAACGACCGTTAGCCAACTAAGGTCGCAAGTTCCCTTGTTACAGACATAGTTTGTTGATTTGCCGTTTCGCAAATCCGTCGCTCCAATGAACAGCAAACTGCGTCGCAAACCTGAGCACTCGCAACTACAGCTCTAATTTTGACTGGCGGCTTTATAAGCGGAAGCTGAGTGTGTGTCGGGGTGGCTCTCTGTTTTCCAGCACGTCTGACTGATCCTCTCGATCTTTGCTCTCTTGAGAGTATGACCCGTACTTGTTGAGAATCTCTACGTATTTTGTCCTGATGAAGGTCTGAGACTTCTGTGCGCGTCTTGTGCAGCCGCTGCTGAGGAGCCATGCTGGTGTTGTTGCCAGGGGCGGACTGGGACTAAAAATCAGCCCTGGCACTGTAGCCACACACCAGCCCACCTTACCACACCGACACAGCCCCACCCAAAGACACGCACATTCACTACTTATATTGGTGTACAGATGGTAAAATTAAATAAGCAGTACCATATTTAAGAGATATTTACCCTACTGAAAAATCCAGCTTAAACCAGCCTAGGCTGGTTGGCTGGTTTTAGAGGGGTTTTGGCCATTTCCAGGCTGGTTTCCAGCCATTTCCAGCCTGGTCTTAGCTGGTCAGGCTGGGAGATGACCAGCTAAAACCAGCTTGACCAGCCTAGCCAGGCTGGGAGCCCAGCCAAAACCAGCTATGTCCAGCTTAAACCAGGCTGGTCAAGCTGGTTTTAGCTGGATTTAGCTGGTCAGTTTCCAGCCTGACCAGCTAAGACCAGGCTGGAAATGGCTGGAAACCAGCCTGGAAATGGCCAAAACCCCTCTAAAACCAGCCTGGTCGACCAGCTAAAACCAGCCAACCAGCCTAGGCTGGTTTAAGCTGGATTTTTCTACAGGGTAAACATTTAATGTATGCGACTGGAACAAAAACAACCCATTTATAAATGCAATCCTGTAATTCATTTTCTTTTCAGCTTAGTACCATTATTAATCTGGGAATCGCCAACTTATCCAGCATATGTTTTACACAGTTGATGCCCTCAAAGCTGCAACCCATTATACTGGGTTACCCAATTCCCAATTGGCCTACCCAATTCACCCATAGCATGTGTTTGGACTTGTAAAGGAAACCCACATGAACATGCAAACTCCACACAGAAACACCAACTGACCCAGATGAAGCTCGAACCAGTGACCTTCTTGCTGTGAGGCGACAGAACTACCTACTGCGCCACTGCACTGCCCCCTTTCAGTTAATTGTATGTATTTGGCAATGTCTGACTTGACTGCCTTTCCCTTTTTATGGTCCATCTCTAACAATTAGATTGTATTGCTCTTACTGTTTGTTTGACATTCTTGCCAGAATTTGATTAGGTCTGTGTAACCTCAGATTGGGTCGGCCCATCTCGAAACCAGCCGGTTGTTGCCGATTGGGCCAATGCTTAACATTTACTATTATTTTTACTATTATCACCATCATCATCATAATATTCACATCTCGCAATAGATAAAAGCTGCATATATTTAAAAAACAATACATAGGAAAAATAAAAATAAAAAATAAAATAGCTGACCGGCCCACATTTAAAAAATGGTCCGGCCCTTCTGGCAACAGCCAAAATTGCCTGATGGCCAGTCTGCCCCTGGTTGTTGCTGTTTATTTAATTCATTGTTGATCTATGGTTCATCTATGGCTTGTCTATGTTTTATGTTCTCTGTATGTCTGTTTAAGTATTTATTTTGGTTGATTAATATTGTTTAATTATCTATATTTTTGTTGCCACTTTATTTTGATAGGACACTTATGTTGTGGTCTCTGAATAAACAGAGAATTTTACTTTTCAAGTTGCATGTCCTTTTATGTTGCTAACCGCTTCCCTAGACGACCCTTAAAATACTGGGGTTTATAACAACGCGCACTGTCATAAAGCGTGAGTCATCTCAGACTGGTTCCTTGGACATGACAATGAGTTCACTGTACTCAAATGGCCTCCACAGTCAACAGATCTCAATCCAAAAGAGCATCTTTGGGATGTGGTGGAACAGGAGATTCACATCATGGATGTGCAGCCGACAAATCTGCATCAACTGTCTGATGCTATCATGTCAATATGGAGCAAAATCTCTGAGGAATATTTCCAGCACCTTGTTGAACCTGTGCCATGAAGGATTAAGGCAGTTCTGAAGGCAAAAGGGGGTCCAGCCCGGTAATACTAGTAAGGTGTACCTAATAAAGTGGCCGGTGAGTGTACATTCATTGCAGTTTGGAGAAGAAAAGTGTGATAGATTTATTGCATTTTATAATAAATCTTTAAAGAGCAACATCTGGAATTCACTTTTCAAATGTAATTACAACCTAAAGATACTACATGAAAGTTCAAAACCGAAAATAGTATTTTTCAACTTGCCCCTTTCTTGATTAAAAAATAAAATCAGTTTTATTTTAAAATAATCTAATTGGATATATAGAGTTTTGGAACCAAACTATTCATTTCATGTCCTCAAAAAATAATACTATACGGTGGACTGAAGTCATGGTTTTGGGGTACGTATCTCGGTTTTGGGATACGGGTTTTGTACAACAGGAGTCAGGTCGGATCTTGTTAATTCTATCACTCCGTATAGCCCCTTTGGTCTCGCAGCAGCAGGTTCTCCCCATTAACTATCATTGCATTAGCACCTGTTGCCACTTATTGCCTATTAGCGTCCCTACTTAATCCTCTATGTCAGGGGTGGTCAACCCTGTTCCTGGAGAGCCACCTTCCTGCAGATTTCAGTTGCAACCCTTATTAAACACACCTCTCTGTCATTATCACATGGTGTTCAGGTCCTAATTAATTGGTTCAGGTGTGTTTGATAAGGGTAGCAACTGAAATCTGCAGGAAGGTGTCTCTCCAGAAACAGGGTTGGCCACCCCTGCTCTATGTTCTCCGTTTCTGTGTCAGATTATTATATCGCTTCTGTGTTTAACCTCGAAGTTTGTGGATCTCCCCACGGTTGTCAAGCCCAGTAAGTCCTGTCCTGCGTGCGATCATTGTGTGTGTGTGTACTCTCACCTACGCTCTGCTTAACCAGCCTTCAAGTGCCTGTCTGCATCTGATCCCCAGCCGGGGTGTTTCAGCTGACGCCAGCTCTCCTCCTCTACTCCTTCACTGACCTTTCTTGAGGGATCCATCTGTTTTCATCTGAAGAACTTTGAGGTATCCAGTGCTGCGCACCGCCTGGGTTTTGCGTGTGGCAGTCTGCCTTTGTTGAACTATACCTAATAAACTGTCCTTGTTTTCCCGCACCTCTGTTATTCTGTCTGGTTTGTTACAGAATAAGAAATAAAAACTGCTGGATTTCGGAAAGGGTTTAGGTCAGTGATTTCAGACAAGTCCCACCTTCTTGTAGACATGTACAAGAGGACAACATATTTGAAATCTACAACTAAACGTAACTTATTTCAGATTCCCAATGATAAAGACAGCGCCCTCTAGTGGATTTCTCATCTGAAACGTACAGAGAGCAACCAATTTTACATTTCGTACAAATGTAGGTTGTATTTCCCATGAGCCTAGGCTGATATTTGCACATAGGTAAGCAAACTGCATTCAACAAACTGTCTATTGCAGTTTTGAAGCTAGCTGTATTTGCTTAATGCACATCGAGCTTAAATAAAACACCAGCTGCTGGCATAAATGGTCCGTGATGAGTTATACTGTGAGATTATAGGTTTGAACAGTGAATCGTGAGCAATAATATAGCAATTGAATCCCAGCTTGATTAGCCATCTCAAACGGTGCATATATTATGGAGCAAATATATTAAAGGTTTTAATTGACTTGCAGCATACAGGTCTGTGAGTTACTAGTTAATATAAATGCTAATGCATAGCAATCCCTCTCACAAATCTACCATGGCAGCCAAGTTTTGGCTAAAATACTGTAGTTGCTCTTTTTTTAATTATTAAAGTAGTAAGACTGTGGTCTGATTCTTAAAGCGAGTATATGAAATATGTTAATAATGCAACACTAATCATTTCAGTGCTCATCTTGTCTAATTTGTCTCTTTCAGATCAACTATTGTCATGGCAGAGCACCAGTCTGAAGATAAAATCTTTCTCAGCAAGTGAGTTGAAGTCAGTGAAACACACAAAATCTTTTCAGATTCACAAACTTTCTGAAACCTGACACTTAAACAGCAGAACCACACACATTCATTCATTCATTCATTCATTCATTCATTCATTCATTCATTCATTCATTCATTTTCCTTCTGATTAGTCTCTTATGAGCCTTTGACTCAGTTTTCAAAAAAGAAGTAGTATATCCCAAAGCTTGCATACTCTTCTGGTACACATTTAAAATATATATTTTTCCTTCACAAAAGGTACATTCTTGTAGGGCGTAGTGTAAGTAGGCGAACTGGGATGCAGCATAAGAGTAGCTGGAGAGAAAGAGGTTGAGGAGGAGGCGAACTTTGTGTAAAAGCAGGAGGGTTTTAAGAGGAGCAAGAGGAAGAACAGGACGAGTTTAATGAAGAAGAGGGGGGGGATAAAGAACAGGAACAAAAAGAGTGGTTGGTGTTAATGCAGAGTTGAAGTCAGAATCATTAGATTTTTCCCCCCCTAATTTCTGCTTAACAGAGAGAAGATAATAGTTTTAATAACTCATCTCTAATAAGTGATTTATTTTATTTTGCCATGATGACAGTAAATAATATTATACTAGATATTTATCAAGATTATTATCAAGATACTTCTATACTGCTTAAAGTGACATTTAAAGGCTTAACTAGGGTAATTAAGCAAGTTATTGTATAACGATGGTTTGTTCTGTAGACTTCTGTTGACAAAAAATGTATAGCTTAAGGGGGTTAATAATATTGACCTTAAAATAAAAAAATAAAAACTTAAAACTGCTTTTATTCTAGCTGAAATAGAACAAATAAACTTTTTCCAGAGGAAAAAAAATATTTTAGTAAATACTAAATACTGTGGAAATTTCCTGGCTCTGTTAAAAATCATTTGGGAAATATTAGTAAAAGAAATTATATTAACAATTCTGACTACAACTGTATACAGATCCGTATACAGGCCATGTTGGGGGGGTTGGGAGGGTTGGGGATAGGGGTGGTGCTATATAAGCTAATTTTTCCTATTGACAGTATGCCATCATAAATTGCGAAAATAACCAACAAAAGAAGGTTTAAAGAGGAATAACCAATAAAATAGCAAATAAAAGAAGGCTTTCATTCATTCATTCATTCATTTTCTTGTCTGCTTAGTCCCTTTATTAATCCGGGGTCGCCACAGCGGAATGAACCGCCAACTTCAGCAAGTTTTTACGCAGCGGATGCCCTTCCAGCCACAACCCATCTCTGGGAAACATGCACACACACATTCATACACACACTCATACACTACGGACAATTTAGCCTACCCAATTCACCTGTACCCGTCTTTGGACTGTGGGGGAAACCGGAGCACCCGGAGGAAACCCACGCGAAGGCAGGGAGAACATGCAAACTCCACACAGAAACACCAACTGAGCCGAGGTTCGAACCAGCGACCCAGTGACCTTCTTGCCGTGAGCAAGAATGCACAGCACATTCATTCCCGACAGCACTACCTACTGGGCCGCTGCCTCGCCCAAAGGCTTTTCTTATTTATTATTAATATTTATTGATTTATTATTTTTTGGGGGGGAGGCGGGGGTGATAATAAATTAGCATTTAGAAATTTTATCTTATTACATTATGTAGAAAACTGTAATAGCATACAGTTTAAATGCACATTTGTATTAAAAAGTGTGTTAATGATCACCATCTGACAAGCTAATCCAGCACAAATTAGTGTTTAAAAAGTCAGTAAATTGCGAAATTTGAACTTGGAATAACTGCAAAAAGATCCACTTTTTGAGGAAAAAAAAAAGAATTACCCCTTTTAACAGGCTGGTTACGGGCCTGGGATATTCGATGAATTACAAGCGTCCAGCTATCTGACCGTCTTTTCCTGCATACGAAATGTTTCTGGCTTTGATTGAGTCAGTGGTAAAGTGCCCACATGTTTCAGTGATTAAAGGGTCTGTAAAAAACTGTCGCTGCAGATAAATTCTTACCCCGGCCGTTATCATTTAAGCTCTGATAGTGTGCGACATTTGCACTCTAGTATTTTGATAATTGCTTACTGTGATTAACGACTGGGCCATTGAGGGTGTTAAACTGTAGAGGCTGGGATAGGAGATAGTAAGATTGTGTGTGTGTGTGTGTGTGTGTGTGTGTGTGTGTGTGTGTGTGTGTGCTTGTGCGTGTGTGTGTGTGTGTGTGTGTGTGTGTGTGTGTGTGTGTGTTTGAGGCAGAAACTACAGTGCCACTCAGGCCTGACAAAAGAACAACTCTATTTCCGAGTGACTAGAGGGGAAAATACATTGTCGGACCTCTTTAGACTGTCTTTTGTATCAGCCGGCATGTGTTGTCCAGAAAGAGGAAGCTACAGGCTAATAATATCATTCATCATAGCAAGAAGACAGGGGCTGTGAGCAATGTAATCACTTTCATTCTATTTCAGTTGATTACTTATTTCAAGGAAGGTTTGCTATAAATGACTATATGCTAAATGATTAAGAAATGAATGATAAAATTTAAAGAAAATACATTAAATATGTTTTAAAAATGCATTGATTTTGAATACATTCTTGATTCATTCATTCATTCATTTTCTTTTCAGCTTAGTCTCTTTTTTAATCTGGGGTCGCCACAGCAGAATGAACCGCCAACTTATCCAGCATATATTTTACACAGTGGATGCCCTTCCAGTCGCAACCTTTGAATGCATTCTAAATTCATACAAATATTTTCATTCATTCATTCATTTCTTCATTCATTCACTACATCATTTATTCATTCATTCATTACATCATTCATTTATTAATCCATTCATTCATTCACTCATTCATCAATTTATTCCATTATTCATTCATTCATTCATTCATTACATCATTCCATCATTCATTTATTTATTCATTTACTCAAAACCCAATTTGTGTTGATTTTTGAATGCATTCTAAATTCATACAAATATTTTCATCCATTCATTCATTTCATCATTCCATCATTTAATCATTCATTTACTTAAAACCTAATATGTGTTGATTTTGAATGCATTCTTAATTCATACAAATATTTTCATTCTATCATTCATTCATTCATTCATTCATTCATTCCATCATTCATTCCATCATTCATTCATTCATTCATTCATTCATTCAATCACTCATTCATTCATTCCATCATTTATTACATTATTCATCCATTCATTCATTCATTCATTCAATCACCCATTCATTCATTCATTCATTCATTCCATCATTCATTCCATCATTCATTCCATCATTCATTCATTCATTCATTCAATCACTCGTTCCATCATTTATTCATTCATTTACTCAAAACCCAATATTTGTTGATTTTGAATCCATTCTTAATTCATACAAATATTTTCATTCATTCATTCATTCATTCATTCATTCATTCATTCATTCCATCATTCATTCCATCATTCATTCATTTATTCATCCATTTACTAAAAACCCAATATGTAGGCCCACCCGGAATCTACGCACGCAGATTTCCGCAGATTTTTAGCCCATAAATAATTCTGTTTATTTACTTGAGTAAATGTGTGTAAATCTATATTTATCCAGTTTTTTTTATTAATTTCGGTAATATGATTGACTAATGTGAAAATGTTCATCTGATTTAAGTACAATTTGTACAGTATTATTTTCTGTCTTTTATTAGATATATGACAAACTTGCTTTATTTACCAAATAAAGTAAATCTAATTGGATTTGCATTTTAAACATTAAATAAAAATTTAAAAAGATATATATGATTTTGACTGTATTCATAATCAATATTCTATTCATGCATTCATATAAATAAAACCCCAAATTTAATTCAACATTTTCATTCATTCATTCATTCTAATGAAGTCATAAATGAATTGATTTTGCATGCATTCATAATTAACATTTTTTGTTAACTCATTCTTTCATTCACTTAGTCCATAAGTTATTGATTTTAAATGTATTAATAATTAATATTTTATTTATGCATCCATTTAAATAAAACCCCAAATTTATTTTAATTCTTCATTCATTCATTCGTTTATTCAAATCAAATCCTAAATTGATTGATTTTGAATGCATTCATAATTAAAGTTTTGTTAATTCAATCTTTCAAAGAATATCCCAAATTTATTTAACATTTTCATTAATTAATTACTTAATGAATTCATTCATTTAATCATTTACTCAAAACCCAAAATGTATTGATTTTGATTGTATTCCTAATTATCATTTAATCATTCATTCACTTAAAAACCAAATTGTATTGATTTTGAATGTTTTTATAATTAAAGTTTTATTCATTCCTAAATTCATTCATGCATTTATTCATTTACTTGAAACCCAAAATGTATGCATAATTAATATAAATATTTGTATTAATTAATTAATTAATTAGTTTGTTAGTTAGTTAGTTTATTTATTTATTTATTTATTTATTTATTTATTTATTTATTTATTCATTCATTCATTCATTTATTCATTCATTGTTATTTTTAATTTATTCCCAGTAATATAAGATCAACTGATTTGCGCAACCACACTAAATAAAATATTAAGACTTGTTTTTATAGATTAAATCCTGAATGTCAGTGTATTTTTCCTTGCTGCGCTGGTGAATTATTTATTAATATTTATTATTTTTCTTCTTAAAACTTTAAAGACAAAGATCTATGCAGTAGGACAAAATATATTCATATGAAAAATTAATATCTCCCACAGCATTGCTTACCAACTAAATGTGTCTTGTTTCAAAGATTACCATTCAATCATTGGCTTCCAGTGTTTTGTAACACATGCGACCGATTCTCAATTCCCAGCTGTAATGACGGCCATCTGTCAGAAAGTGATTTCTTTTTATTTCTTACTGTACTAATATATAATAATGTAAGTAAATATAATTTTATATATAATAAGAATTTTCTATGTTTAATATAATTTCTTTAAATAAGTATATCATGGTTTTTGTAATTATTATTTTTAATTACATTTTTTAAATCTTTAACATACATTTCTTTTTTTAATCTCTGTTCTTTTCTCACAAACTTTCAGTAACTATTAGCCTGTAATGTATTTTAATTTGGACGACTCGAGCATTCAATCATTCACCGGCAAAATCATTTGTTTGCCAAAGTGTTTGTGCGTTTCGGCTGCAGAAAACAGACGTTCAGAGACTGTTAATCAAACTGGAAAGTCCTGGAAATCATTGGCTTCCAGTGTTTTGTAACAAATGCGACCGATTCTCAATTCCCAGCTGTAATGACGGCCATCTGTCAGAAAGTGCATCTGTTCAGGCCAGTCCTGCAGCACACACACACAGACACTCAACGGTGTGAAGAGGAAACTGTACTGAAAGCTAGTAGAAATTAGAAAAAAAATTAAAATTAAAATTTAAAATTTTACTGTTAATGTTAAATGTTTGTTTTATTAAACTAAAACAAAATTAAATTAAATAAAAAACTAAATTAAAATAAATTAAAATATAATAAAACAAATAAAACAAAATCAAAATTCAAAATATTAAATAAAGATATAGTAAAAACAAATAAATTAAATTAAAACAAAATTAAATTAAATAAAAACAAATCTAAATTAAATAAAAATACAATAAAAACTATTTAATTAAAACAAAATTAAATAAAAAGTAACTAAATTAAAATACAATAAAAACAAATAAATTAAATTAAAACAAAATTTAATTAAATTAAATACTTAATTAAATAAATAAAAATTTTATTAAATAAAAACAAAATTGAATAAAAAAACTAAATTAAATTAAACAATTTACTTAAATAAAAAACTAAACTAAGTTAATTTGAATTATAATAAAAAAATTAAATTGAAATAAAATAAATTAAATAACAGAATTAAATTAAATATAATAAAATATTGAACTAATTGAAAACAAAACTAAGTTAAATAAAAACAAATATAAATTAAATGAAAATATAATATAAAACAATTACATTTAAATTAAAGAAAACAAAATTGTATTAAATTAAAACAAAATTAAATTTAAAACGAAACTAAATTAAATACAATTAAATAAAAAATTAAGTTAAATTTTAATATTTAAATTAATACAAAATATATATTAAATTAAACTAAATTTAATTTAATTAAAAATGAAAATTTTAAAACTAAATTAATAAAATGACTAAACTAAATAAAGTAAAAATGTTATTAAATTATTTTAAAACTAAAATTAAATTAAATTAAATATAAAATTATGTTAAATAAAATTTCTAAATTAATTAAATGAATTTAAAACAAAATTAAATTAAATAATAACTAGACTAAGTTAAATTAAATTAAATAAAAACTAAACTAAATTAAGTTAAATAAAAAACTAATTAAATTTAATGAAATAAAAATGTAAACATAATTTATTTAAAAACATTAAAGCTTAATAAAAACAAATCAAATTAATAAAACCAAATTAAATTAAATAACAAAACAAAATTTAATTTACTTAAAATATACTGAAAACAGTTACAGCAAAATTACATTTCATTTCATTTAATTAAAATATAATTTAAAAAAACTAAACAAAATTAATTTCATTTAAAACATAGTCCAAAAAAACTAAATGAAACACTCGCACAGTTTCTCTAGCAGACCTGTACGCTGCTGAGCTTTGGGACAGTGATTAGAGAGCTCTCACACTGAAGAACACATCCTCCATTACAGCTCTGCTTGTCAGTGCGTTTGCATTGAACTCCAGGGATCAATTGTGTCTTTATGCCTCTCACACTTCACACTTTCAGCCTCCTGTTTTCTCTTTATTACGGTCAATCTCTTCTATCGCTCTATTCCCGCCAGTTTCTGCTTCACAATCTCTCTAAAGATCTGCATCCTCGTGCTCTTCCACACCCATATGCTCTTATTTGTTTATTTCCTGGAGAACACAGGAGCGTTTTTAACACCGCTAAGCCTTTGAGTTTGGTTAATATTTTTGACATCATCATGTTACAGTCTAGTTGCTCCTAACTGCATACGAAACGAAAGAAATGATAAGTATAATAAATTTATACCATTTGAGAGCAACATATTGTGCATTTGTCATTTTAATTGTTTTTTAATTGGATTTACTGCTTTTTAGCTTGGCGGCACAGTGGTTAGCACTATCACCTTGCAGCAAGAAGGTCGCTGATTCGAGTCTCGGCTGGGTCATTTGGCATTTCTGTGTGGAGTTTGCATGTAACGTGTTCAATAAGTGTGTTATATATATATATATATATATAACATAATATATATATACCGAAGCCTTAAAAGTGTTGGACATACAACAGTAGAGTCAATAGTGATTACAGTTTTCATTTTGGGCTATCGCTTTAAGCCACTGTAATCAGAAGCTTGTAGTATAGCTAAAAGAAACATCACCACCATTGAAATGCCTGAAAGCTGCTTCAGGTAATTAGCTGTCACAGCGCTTGCTAACTCCTACAATCAATCCACAAGAGAGAATCGGCCAGCAGTGATTTTTAATATCGACAGAGACTTTCAAAGTGACAACTTGAATCTTCCTAACACTCAAAGACTGATGGAAGTCTATAAAAGCTAACCAAACATGACATTTAACCTCAGAAATGAACCTACATATTTGGTTTTAGATATATGCTGAAGTTTAGTCATGGACGTGTATTGATAGTGAAGTGTGTTTGGATTCTGCTGGTGAAGAGTTCAGATGGAGTCTCGCTTGAGTAGTGAGTGTGTTTGAGGTCGTATTTTGCATAATGTGTTTTTGTTTGTGTCTGTGCATGTTTTAAGGTTATTGTTTAACAAGCTGAAAGAGTTGAGACTACTTGAGACTGCTCTTAAAGCACATACAGCAGGGTTATTTTAGTGCTATACTGTATTATAATATTGAATTTGCATCTGTTTCTGTTTTATTTTTAATAAAGTGAGTAAACCTGCTGCTTTTAAAGTGATTAGTTGACTTTACTTAAAATAAAGTGAGTAAACCTGCTGCTTTTAAAGCGATTAGTTGACTTAATAAAGTGAGTAAACCTGTTGATTTTAAAGCGATTAGTTGACTTTACTTAATAAAGTGAGTAAACCTGTTGCTTTTAAAGCGATTAGTTGACTTTACTTAATAAAGTGAGTAAACCTGTTGCTTTTAAAGCGATTAGTTGACTTTACTTGAAATAAAGTGAGTAAACCTGTTGATTTTAAAGCGATTAGTTGACTTTATTTAATAAAGTGAGTAAACCTGTTGATTTTAAAGCGTTTAGTTGACTTTACTTAATAAAGTGAGTAAACCTGTTGATTTTAAAGCGATTAGTTGACTTTACTTAATAAAGTGAGTAAACCTGTTGATTTTAAAGCGATTAGTTGACTTTACTTAATAAAGTGAGTAAACCTGTTGCTTTTAAAGCGATTAGCTGACTTTACTTAATAAAGTGAGTAAACCTGTTGATTTTAAAGCGATTAGTTGACTTTACTTAATAAAGTGAGTAAACCTGTTGATTTTAAAGCGATTAGTTGACTTTACTTAATAAAGTGAGTAAACCTGTTGATTTTAAAGCGATTAGTTGACTTTACTTAATAAAGTGAGTAAACCTGTTGATTTTAAAGCGATTAGTTGACTTTATTTAATAAAGTGAGTAAACCTGTTGATTTTAAAGCGATTAGTTGACTTTATTTAATAAAGTGAGTAAACCTGTTGATTTTAAAGCGATTAGTTGACTTTACTTAATAAAGTGAGTAAACCTGTTGATTTTAAAGCGATTAGTTGACTTTACTTAATAAAGTGAGTAAACCTGTTGATTTTAAAGCGATTAGTTGACTTTATTTAATAAAGTGAGTAAACCTGTTGATTTTAAAGCGATTAGTTGACTTTATTTAATAAAGTGAGTAAACCTGTTGATTTTAAAGCGATTTGTTGACTTCACTTAATAAAGTGAGTAAACCTGCTGATTTTATAGTGATTAGTTGACTTAATAAAGTGAGTAAACCTGTTGCTTTTAAAGCGATTAGTTGACTTTACTTAATAAAGTGAGTAAACCTGTTGATTTTAAAGCGTTTAGTTGACTTTACTTAATAAAGTGAGTAAACCTGTTGATTTTAAAGCGATTAGTTGACTTTACTTAATAAAGTGAGTAAACCTGTTGATTTTAAAGCGATTAGTTGACTTTACTTAATAAAGTGAGTAAACCTGTTGATTTTAAAGCGTTTAGTTGACTTTACTTAATAAAGTGAGTAAACCTGTTGCTTTTAAAGCGATTAGTTGACTTTACTTAATAAAGTGAGTAAACCTGTTGATTTTAAAGCGTTTAGTTGACTTAATAAAGTGAGTAAATCTGTTGCTTTTAAAGCGATTAGTTGACTTTACTTAATAAAGTGAGTAAACCTGTTGATTTTAAAGCGATTAGTTGACTTTACTTAATAAAGTGAGTAAACCTGTTGCTTTTAAAGGGATTAGTTGACTTTACTTAATAAAGTGAGTAAACCTGTTGATTTTAAAGCGATTAGTTGACTTTACTTAATAAAGTGAGTAAACCTGTTGATTTTAAAGCGATTAGTTGACTTTACTTAATAAAGTGAGTAAACCTGTTGCTTTTAAAGCGATTAGTTGACTTTACTTAATAAAGTAAGTAAACCTGTTGCTTTTAAAGCGATTAGTTGACTTTACTTAATAAGGTGAGTAAACCTGTTGATTTTAAAGCGATTAGTTGACTTCACTTAATAAAGTGAGTAAACCTGCTGATTTTAAAGCGATTAGTTGACTTTACTTAATAAAGTAAGTAAACCTGTTGCTTTTAAAGCGATTAGTTGACTTTACTTGAAATAAAGTGAGTAAACCTGTTGATTTTAAAGCGATTAGTTGACTTAATAAAGTGAGTAAACCTGTTGATTTTAAAGCGTTTAGTTGACTTTACTTAATAAAGTGAGTAAACCTGTTGATTTTAAAGCGATTAGTTGACTTTACTTAATAAAGTGAGTAAACCTGTTGATTTTAAAGCGATTAGTTGACTTTACTTAATAAAGTGAGTAAACCTGTTGCTTTTAAAGCGATTAGCTGACTTTACTTAATAAAGTGAGTAAACCTGTTGATTTTAAAGCGATTAGTTGACTTTACTTAATAAAGTGAGTAAACCTGTTGATTTTAAAGCGATTAGTTGACTTTACTTAATAAAGTGAGTAAACCTGTTGATTTTAAAGCGATTAGTTGACTTTACTTAATAAAGTGAGTAAACCTGTTGATTTTAAAGCGATTAGTTGACTTTATTTAATAAAGTGAGTAAACCTGTTGATTTTAAAGCGATTAGTTGACTTTATTTAATAAAGTGAGTAAACCTGTTGATTTTAAAGCGATTAGTTGACTTTACTTAATAAAGTGAGTAAACCTGTTGATTTTAAAGCGATTAGTTGACTTTACTTAATAAAGTGAGTAAACCTGTTGATTTTAAAGCGATTAGTTGACTTTATTTAATAAAGTGAGTAAACCTGTTGATTTTAAAGCGATTAGTTGACTTTATTTAATAAAGTGAGTAAACCTGTTGATTTTAAAGCGATTAGTTGACTTCACTTAATAAAGTGAGTAAACCTGCTGATTTTATAGTGATTAGTTGACTTAATAAAGTGAGTAAACCTGTTGCTTTTAAAGCGATTAGTTGACTTTACTTAATAAAGTGAGTAAACCTGTTGATTTTAAAGCGTTTAGTTGACTTTACTTAATAAAGTGAGTAAACCTGTTGATTTTAAAGCGATTAGTTGACTTTACTTAATAAAGTGAGTAAACCTGTTGATTTTAAAGCGATTAGTTGACTTTACTTAATAAAGTGAGTAAACCTGTTGATTTTAAAGCGTTTAGTTGACTTTACTTAATAAAGTGAGTAAACCTGTTGCTTTTAAAGCGATTAGTTGACTTTACTTAATAAAGTGAGTAAACCTGTTGATTTTAAAGCGTTTAGTTGACTTAATAAAGTGAGTAAATCTGTTGCTTTTAAAGCGATTAGTTGACTTTACTTAATAAAGTGAGTAAACCTGTTGATTTTAAAGCGATTAGTTGACTTTACTTAATAAAGTGAGTAAACCTGTTGCTTTTAAAGGGATTAGTTGACTTTACTTAATAAAGTGAGTAAACCTGTTGATTTTAAAGCGATTAGTTGACTTTACTTAATAAAGTGAGTAAACCTGTTGATTTTAAAGCGATTAGTTGACTTTACTTAATAAAGTGAGTAAACCTGTTGCTTTTAAAGCGATTAGTTGACTTTACTTAATAAAGTAAGTAAACCTGTTGCTTTTAAAGCGATTAGTTGACTTTACTTAATAAGGTGAGTAAACCTGTTGATTTTAAAGCGATTAGTTGACTTCACTTAATAAAGTGAGTAAACCTGCTGATTTTATAGTGATTAGTTGACTTAATAAAGTGAGTAAACCTGTTGCTTTTAAAGCGATTAGTTGACTTTACTTAATAAAGTGAGTAAACCTGTTGATTTTAAAGCGTTTAGTTGACTTTACTTAATAAAGTGAGTAAACCTGTTGATTTTAAAGCGATTAGTTGACTTTACTTAATAAAGTGAGTAAACCTGTTGATTTTAAAGCGATTAGTTGACTTTACTTAATAAAGTGAGTAAACCTGTTGATTTTAAAGCGTTTAGTTGACTTTACTTAATAAAGTGAGTAAACCTGTTGATTTTAAAGCGATTAGTTGACTTTACTTAATAAAGTGAGTAAACCTGTTGCTTTTAAAGCGATTAGTTGACTTTACTTAATAAAGTGAGTAAACCTGTTGATTTTAAAGCGTTTAGTTGACTTTACTTAATAAAGTGAGTAAACCTGCTGCTTTTAAAGCGATTAGTTGACTTTACTTAATAAAGTGAGTAAACCTGTTGCTTTTAAAGCGATTAGTTGACTTTACTTAATAAAGTGAGTAAACCTGCTGCTTTTAAAGCGATTAGTTGACTTTACTTAATAAAGTGAGTAAACCTGTTGCTTTTAAAGTGATTAGTTGACTTTACTTAATAAAGTGAGTAAACCTGCTGCTTTTAAAGCGATTAGTTGACTTTACTTAATAAAGTGAGTAAACCTGTTGCTTTTAAAGCGATTAGTTGACTTTACTTAATAAAGTGAGTAAACCTGTTGATTTTAAAGCGTTTAGTTGACTTTACTTAATAAAGTGAGTAAACCTGTTGATTTTAAAGCGATTAGTTGACTTTACTTAATAAAGTGAGTAAACCTGTTGCTTTTAAAGCGATTAGTTGACTTTACTTAATAAAGTGAGTAAACCTGTTGATTTTAAAGCGTTTAGTTGACTTTACTTAATAAAGTGAGTAAACCTGTTGATTTTAAAGCGTTTAGTTGACTTTACTTAATAAAGTGAGTAAACCTGTTGATTTTAAAGCGATTAGTTGACTTTACTTAATAAAGTGAGTAAACCTGCTGCTTTTAATGCGATTAGTTGACTTTACTTAATAAAGTGAGTAAACCTGTTGATTTTAAAGCGATTAGTTGACTTTACTTAATAAAGTGAGTAAACCTGTTGATTTTAAAGCGTTTAGTTGACTTTACTTAAAATAAAGTGAGTAAACCTGCTGCTTTTAAAGCGATTAGTTGACTTTACTTAATAAAGTGAGTAAACCTGTTGATTTTAAAGCGATTAGTTGACTTTACTTAAAATAAAGTGAGTAAACCTGTTGATTTTAAAGCGATTAGTTGACTTAATAAAGTGAGTAAACCTGCTGATTTTAAAGTGATTAGTTGACTTTACTTAATAAAGTGAGTAAACCTGTTGATTTTAAAGCGATTAGTTGACTTTACTTAAAATAAAGTGAGTAAACCTGTTGATTTTAAAGCGATTAGTTGACTTAATAAAGTGAGTAAACCTGTTGCTTTTAAAGTGATTAGTTGACTTTACTTAATAAAGTGAGTAAACCTGTTGATTTTAAAGCGATTAGTTGACTTAATAAAGTGAGTAAACCTGTTGATTTTAAAGCGATTAGTTGACTTTACTTAATAAAGTGAGTAAACCTGTTGCTTTTAAAGCGATTAGTTGACTTTACTTAATAAAGTGAGTAAACCTGTTGATTTTAAAGCGATTAGTTGACTTTACTTAATAAAGTGAGTAAACCTGTTGCTTTTAAAGCGATTAGTTGACTTAATAAAGTAAGTAAAACTGTTGCTTTTAAAGTGATTAGTTGACTTTACTTAATAAAGTGAGTAAACCTGTTGCTTTTAAAGTGATTAGTTGACTTTACTTAAAAAAGTGAGTAAACCTGTTGCTTTTAAAGCGATTAGTTGACTTAATAAAGTAAGTAAACCTGCTGATTTTAAAGCGATTTGTTGACTTAATAAAGTAAGTAAACCTGCTGATTTTAAAGCGATTAGTTGATTTAATGAAGTGAGTAAACCTGTTGATTTTAAAGTGGTTAGTTGACTTTACTTTAAAAAAGTGAGTAGACCTGCTGCTTTTAAAGTGCTTAGTTGACTTTATTTAAAATAAAGAAAGATAACCTGTTGATTTTTAAAGTGATTAGTTGAATTTATTTAAAATAACATCACAACAAGATGGTCTTTAGTTTGAGATCCCGGCTGAGCCAGTTGGCATATCTGTGTGGAGTTTGCATGTTCTCCTCATGTTGGCATGGGATTCCTCTGGGTGCTCTGGTTTCCCTCACAGTCCAAAGACATGCGCTATAGGCGAATTGGATGAACTAAATTAGCTGTAGTGTATGAATAAGTGCATGTGGATGTTTTTAACACAATCTCACGGCAATTCGTAATTTTTTGATTTAGTGGTAAATTCGTATGATTGTGTACGATTTCATTCTTACAATTTAGTATGATTTGCTTAACTCCTAATGACGGTTGGTTTTAGGGGCGAGTACACAGCAAACACAAATTATGCCACAAGAAACTTTTATTTTGATGCCCAGCACTAAAAAAAAAATAGAAAGTCATTTCGGCTAGAATAAAAGCAGTTATTAAAAAAAATAAAAAAAATTTTTTGGACAAAATTATTAGCCCCTTTAAGCAAATTATTTTTTCAATAATCTACAGAACAAACCATAGTTATACAATAACTTATGCAATAACTTATACAATAACCTAATTACCCTAACCTGCCTAATTAATCTTATTAACCTAGTTAAGCCTTTGAATGTCCCTTTAAGCTGTATAGAAGTGTCTTGAAAAATATCTAGTCAAATATTATTTACTGTCATCATGGCAAAGAGAAGATAAATCAGTTATTAGAAATAGGTTTTTAAAACTATTATGCTTAGAAATGTGCTGAAACAATCTTCCCTCCATTAAACAGAAATTGGTGAAAAAAATAAACAGAGGGGCAAATAATTCAGGGGGGCTAATAATTCTGACTTCAACTATATATATATATATATATATACACACACACACACACACACACACACACACACACACACAAAATTGGCTGTTTTCCAGTGCTCGGTTGTGGCTGGAAGGGCACCTACTGCGTAAAACATATGCCATAATAGTTGGCGGTTTATTCAGCTGTGGCAACTCCTGATAAACAAGGGACTAAGCTGAATGAATAAAGTTGACCTAACTTAATTTTTGTAATTAAGCACGCAGTTAATTTCCTTAATAGTTTCTAGACAATGGGTTTACTCACTTTACGTGAACTCATCAAATTGTTTTAAAAGCAAGGTGTTTATCCACTTTTTTAACCAAGTTAAGTTAATCTTTTTTTCCAGTGTATGATTTAGTTTTAAAGGCTTTTGAAAAGCTAAAAATAACCTGTGATTTTCATTTATCACAGAGATGAATGAGAACGCTAATAGCTCTCTCGATATTATTGACTTTAAGGTCATTTAAACAAACCCTTTCTGTCTACCGCTCTTATTTTCTCCTCCCTCGTTTCCTCAAGTCTCTCTATAGTTCATATCTTGGTGCCCAGAAAATATTTCCAGGCATTAATTTTCCAGCATGACCTCCATCCACCCCAATAAACCTGCAGGCCCTCGCCGGACAGTTTAAAACTCAATTTACATTTTATCATCAACGCTAAACTTCGCTGACTATGATGGTTTTTCTCTCTTCTGCAGGTTTAACTAAGCTTTTATTTAGAAGACGAAGAACAGGAGCTGATTTAAAGATTATTCACACACGCATAAGAAGAAAAAAAAAAACATGAAGGCGGGAGCTGAAATGATCCACGATTTGATCCGCAGGGGAAAGAGTGAAGGTAAAAATGATTAAGCTACGGTTTAATAAATCATATTTGTCATGATTCCAAGCACAAGTGGATGAAGTGTGTTTGCCAGTGTCGTTTTTCATCTTTAATATGGTCTGGCACCATCAACACACTTTCTCTGTGGAGCAACATTGTTTTCAGTATATATATATATATATATATATATATCTATATATATCTATATATATATATATATATATATATATATATATATATATATATATATATATATATATAAATATATATATATATATATATATATATATATATATATATATATATATATATATATATATATATAAACTGCGCAACATCACAAGTCTCTAAGTTATTTTAATGCTTTCTGCATTGCCCAGTGGGTACAATTGGAGATTATGGGCTATTTAAATTGTTATAATGCAATTTTATGAAAACAGAATACGAACGGAACAGAATATGGCATGATATAACTTTATTTTTATGTATTACATCTTTCATGAAAGGTAGTTGGAAGCAATTGATCAGGAATTGTTTACTTCAAAATAACTTGTGTACAATTTGAATATATATGCAAATGCCTTGTTGATGATAGAGGTCAGAGGAAAATGGCCAGACTGGTTCGAGCTGATAGAAAGGCAACGGTAACTTAAATAAGCACTCGTTACTGAGGTATGCAGAAGAGCATCTCTGAACACACAACATGTCCAACCTTGAAGCGGATGGGCTACAGCAGCAGAAGACCACACTGGGTGGCACTCCTGTCAGCTAAGAACAGGAAACTGAGGCTATGATTCACACAGGCTCACCAAAATTGCACAATAGTAGATTAAAAAAAAACATCGCCTGGTCTGATGAGTCTCCATTTCTACTGCAACATTCAATGGTAGGGTCAGAATTTGGCATCAACATGGATCCATCCTTGTATTAACGTTTCAGGCTGCTAGTGGTGGTGTAATGGTGTGGGGGATATTTTCTTGGCACACTTTGGCCTTAGTAGTACCAATTGAGCAACAGCCTACCTTAGTATTGTTGCTGACCATGTCCATCCCTTTATGACCACAGTGGATCTTCTGATGACTACTCCCAGCAAGATAACGCACCATGTCATAAAGTGTGAATCATCTCAGACTAGCTTCTTAAACATGACAATGAGTTCACTGTACTCAAATGGCCTCCACAGTCAACAGATCTCAATCCAATAGAGCACCTTTGGGGTGTGGTGGAACAGAAGAGCCGACAAATCTGCAGCAACTGCATGATGCTATCATGTCAATAAGGACCAAAAACTCACAAAGGATTAAGGCAGTTCTAAAAGCAAAGTGTGTGTGTGTGTATATAAATATAATATGTGCATATATATGTGTGTGTGTGTATATATATATATATATATATATATATATATATATATATATATATATATATATATATATATATATATATATATATATATATATGCCTTCTAAAAATAATTCATTTAAAATATATTACAAAAAAATGCCAATACACAAAACTAAATGACGAAATCCTGAAATAAAAACTAATCTAAATATATATATAATTTGTTGAAAAGCAAAAAAAAAAAAAAAAAAGAAAAAAAATTAATTGGAAAATGTGTTTAGAGAAAGTCAATATTTTGGGGTTGATATCATCATTTTTTTGAAAATCAGTTATTATATTGTTAGTTTAGAAATGAATGCTGTTTAATATTATATTTCTTGAAAACCTGTTTGAAATAAATGATTATTTTACAGATGTTCAAATTTACTATAAGGTTGAAATTAATATTTAGCTAAAATTTCAGTATTACATATTTAATTTAATATTTTACAGTCTTTTTAAATTAATTTTCAATTTTATTTAATTATGTTTTGTTTTTTATTTTGGTTTTATTTCAGGTTTTAGTCATTTAGTTTTTGTTTTTTGTTTTTTGTCATATTTGTCCTGTCTTTAGTAATTAGTTAATCTTAATAATTTCACTCCAAGTTAAACTAAATAAATCTGGCTAACTAAAATATACAACTATTATTTTGAATTCTGTCTTTGCTTCAAGAAAACTCAAGGTTTTTCTTTATTAACAGACTAAAGCATCACACTAAGGCTCTCCATCCTTAATTTTTATGTTTACAATAATTAATTTATTAAGTTTAACTAAAGAAATCTGGCTGACTACAATACACTTATACATTCTATCACATTTTGGTTGCGGCAGATAGCTCTCTGCTACTCTCACATGGTGGCCCACTGAAGCTAAGCAGGACTGAGCCTGGTCAGTACCTACAGTAGATGGGAGACCACATGGGAAAGCTAGGTTGCTTGCCAGAAGTGGTGTCAGAGAGGCCAGCAGGGGGCGCTCAATCTGTGGTCTGTGTGGGTCATAACGCCCCAGTATAGTGAAGGGAGCTACATGCTGCTCAGTGAGCGCCGTCTTTCAGATGGGATGTTAAACCAAGGTTCTGACTTTCTGTGGTTGTTAAAAATCCCAGGATTTCCTTCTAAAAATAGTAGGAGTTTAACCCGGGCATCGAAGCCAAATTTACCCACTGGCCTCTGTTCATGATGGCTTTCTAACCATCCTCATATCATGGCTTCATTACTCTGTCTCCTCTGTACCACTGCAGTGTGCGGTCTGGCGCAATATATCTGCCGTCGCATTATCCAGGAGGCACACTGGTGGTGGATGAGGAGATTCCCCCCAATGTGTCAAGCCCTTTGAGTGTCCAGGAAAAGCGCTATATAAACGTAAGGAATTATTATTTTTAGTTATAGTCAATGAAAAACATATTAAATTAAATACTGTGAAAAATTCCTTGCTCTGTTAAACATCATTTGAGAAATGTTTAAAAAAGAAAAAATCACTTTAATTGGATATATTAAATACCCAATTTTAGCAAAATATTAATTACAACAGTTATTTATAGAAAATTTGGATGCCTGTTAAAATAATGATTGATTTCAAACAGGTTTTCAAGAAATATATTATTAAACAGTATTCAGTCATTTTCCTTTAGCTTAGTCCCTTTATTCATCAGGGATCGCCACCGCTGAATAAACCACCAACTTATCCAGCATATTTACGTTTTACACAGCGAATGCCCTTCCAGCTGCAACCCAGTACTGGGAAACACCCACACACTCTCACATTCACACACACGCAAATTTAGTTTATTCATTTCACCTACAGCGCAAGTGTTTGGACTGTGGGGGAAACCGGAGCACCCAGAGGAAAACCACGCCAACATGGAGAGAACATGCAAACTCCACACAGAAACGCCAACTGGCCCAGCCGGGACTCAAACCAGCAACCTTCTTGCTATGAGGCGACAGTGCTAACCAACGAGCCACTGTGCTGCCCTTTAAAACAGCATTCATTTCTAAATGAACAAGCTGATAACTGAGTTTCAAACAAATAAGGACTGTTTACTGTTTCATTCAGCTGACTATAATACATGTAGAGTACATGTGAAAATACATTCTATTTTAAACTCTGCTTCAAGAAAACTAAAGTGTAACATTTGTACTATTAACAGACTAAATCACACTGAGACTCTCCATCCCTAATTGCAAAAACTTTATGCGTTCTTTAGACAACTCAGAAGATGAATCTGACCCTCCTCGACATCATTAAAGTGCTCAAACTGAGTCTCCATCAATCAAACATGCAACAATTCTCTAGGATTGATTGGAGGCAGTGTGACCGGGCTTTCCACTCGGGTGTCTGGCAGGGCTTAGAGAGAGAAAAAACGTGACAGCAGGAGGAAAACAGACAGACGGTCCTACCTGAACTCACATCCCGTACAGCAGAAAGTGTGGAGGAAGAGTTTCATGCTGCGGCGGACGCTGACACACTGGAGGAGGATCTGCTGCTGCAGCTCACTATTACTGCAATGCTTCTCAACTGAGGGAGAGAGAGAGAGAGAGAGAGAGAGAGAGAGAGAGAGAGAGAGAGCTCAAGTGTTTGGAAATGATAGCGAGGGATTTACACTGTACTGTAGAGGCACTCAAGGAATGTTCTGATTGTGATCAAATCAAATGAGATTTTGTTTATTAATTTGTCTGTCGATGTATCTTTGTTTATCTATCTATCTACATGTCTATCTGTCTCTAAATTTTTGTCTGTCTATTTTTCTGTCTGTTTATTTATCTATGTATATGTCTGTCTGTTTGTCTGTCTATGTATCTGTAAATATGTCTATTTGTCTGTTTGTCTATTCATCTATCTATCTCTATATTCATCTGTCTTTATGTATGCATGTCTATCTATCTATCTGTCTGTCTGTCTGTCTGTCTGTCTGTCTGTCTGTCTGTCTGTCTGTCTATCTATCTATCTATCTATCTATCTATCTATCTATCTATCATTTATGTATGTATGTATGGATGTATGTATGTATGTATGTATGTATGTATGTGTCTGTCTGTCTGTCTGTCTGTCTATTTGTCTGTCTGTACAGTATGTACATATGTCTACTTGACTGTCTGTCTGTCTGCTTATCTTTCTATCTATTTGTCCGTGTCTGTCTGTCTGTCTGTCTGTCTGTCTGTCTGTCTGTCTATCTATCTATCTATCTATCTATCTGTCTGTATGTCTATTTACTTGTCTGTCTGTCTGTCTGTCTGTCTGTCTGTATGTCTATTTACTTGTCTGTCTGGCTGCCTGCCTGATTGATTATTTGTCTGTCTGTCCATTTATCTATATGTCTATCTATTTATTTCTATGTCTGTCTATTTATCTGTCTCTGTCTATTTTTTGTCTGTTTGTCTGTATGCATGTATATCTGTCTTTCTATCTATTTGTCCATCTGTCTATTTATCTATCTTTCTATCTATCATCTTGTCCGTCTCTCTATTTATCTGTCTGTCTGTCTGTCTATCTATATGTCTGTATATTTGTCTGTCTGTATATTTATCTGTCTCTTGGACTGTCACTTTAACATCATCAGAAAAAAAGGAAAACACCAACTTTAGTAGTTTCTCCTGCATGTAGATGCATAGATGCATATCTACAACCGCAAATTTAAAAAATGTTGAGACAGTATGGAAAATGCAAAAAAAAAAAAAAAAAGTGATTGCTAAATTTGCTTTGACTTGTATTTCATTGCACACAATATACAACAAACATTATTCAATGTTTTCCTCGTGATTTTATTTTTTAATTTTTTAAATAAACATGTATACTTGCAACACATTTAAAAAAAAAAAGTTGGAACAATAAAGCATGTAGCACTTTGTAATATTGGCATTTGTTTTCACAACACTTAAAATACATTTAGAGACTGAAGACACCAAATGAGGAAGTGTTCCAGCTGTCATTTTGTCCCATTCTTCCTGCAAACAAGTCTTAAGGTGGGCAACAGTACAGGGTTCTCATTGTCGCAGTTTGCACGTCAAAATGCACCACACATTCTCTATTGGAGACAAGTCGGGACTGCAAACAGGCCAGTTAAGTACCCATATCCTCTTCCTTTGCAGCCAGAACTTTGTAATGTGTGCAGAATGTGGCTTTGTATTATCTTGTTGAAATATGCATGGGTGTCCCTGGAAATTAAGGCAGCATATTGTGCTCCAAAATCTACTTAATCTTAATGTACTTTTCAGTATTAATGTTGCATCACAGAAGTGCAGGTTACCTTTGCCAAGGGCACTGACACAACCCCATGCCATGACAGACCCTGGCTTTTATACTTGTTGCTGGTAACAGTCAAGATGATCCTTTTCTTCATTAGTCACAAGCACACGTCATCAATTTCCCCCCTAAATACCTGAAATACTGATTCATCTGACCACAGTACATGTTTCTACTGTGATGGTCCATCTCAGATGCCTCAAAGCCCAGAGAAGTCAACAGCGCTTCTGGACACTGTTAACATAGGGCTGCTTTTTGGCACAGTGCAGATTTAACTGGCATTTCTGGATATAACTATGTAGTGTGGTACTTGACAAACGTTTGCCAAAGTAGTCCTGAGCCCGTGTGGTGATATCACTTCTAGATGAAGGATGATTCTTGAAGCAGTGCTGCCTGAGGGATTATTGAATTAAAAAATATATATTTGCATACTGACCACCGGGCAAACTCACGGTCATAGATACATGTGTATATCTCCGGCTCTGGGTGGCCACAGTCCTCCACTGCAGCTTGGTCCCGCATTCATTTCAAAGGATTAGTACACTAACCTGTACTAAAATGACAGCTCTATTGACGCATTCCCTCCAATAGACAACAACAGGGTAGGCGACATGTAATGTAAATATCAATGTATTCGGCCCATCTTTGCTCCTAAAGGACTAAACCTTTCTTGGATGTCCCAAGAAACATCCAAGATCTCCTGTCCCAACTTTTTTTTGTACTGTGTTGCAGGTCTGAATGACAGAAAAGGATGTAAATGTACAACTGAAATGAGGTTGACCAGACAAAACATGAAATATTCATATTGTCTACCATCCCTGCTGAAAAATCCAGCTTAAACCAGCCTAGGTGGTTAACCAGGCTGGTTTTAGAGGGGTTTTGGCCACTTCCAGGCTGGTTTCCAGCCATTTCCAGCCTGGTCTTAGCTGGTCAGGCTGGGAGATGACCAGCTAAAACCAGCTTGACCAGCCAAGCCAAGCTGATAGTCCAGCCAAAACCAGCTACGTCAAACCTAAACCAGGCTGGTCAAGCTGGTTTAAGCTGGATTTGGCTGGTCATTTTCCAGCCTGACCAGCTAAGACCAGGCTAGAAATGGCCAAAACCCCTCTAAAACCAGCCTGGTTGACCAGCTAAAACCAGCCAACCAGCCTAGGCTGGTTTAGGCTGGATTTTTCAGCAGGGATGCGATACAAGTTAAAGTAAATGTGGAAATCAATACTTTCTTTTTTTATTTGCGTTTTCCATACTGTCTCAACTTTTCTGATTAGGGGTTGCAATATGATTGGCAGGTTGATCCAATGCCCTCATGCCTCATGCCAGTAAACACCAGTCAGAAAAGAGATGTTGTTGAGGGAGGGCAAAGTTAGCATGATTAAAGATTAAGAGGATGGATGAATTTAAAAAATAGATATGAACTGAGCAATTATTTATGACAAGTGCCTAAGCATTCCATAAAAAAAATCAATGGTGACATTAAAAATCTCATAACAAATCATTAGATTACAGTCGTTTAAACACATTATTGCCTAAAAATCAGATTTACTTTGGAGAAGATGGCTATAGGAGTTAGACTGTCGCAGTTTATTAAGCCTGTGAGGTTATGATCAGTCACATTTATCAGTACAGTAAGTGGTAGCTGATGCTAATAGAGGCAGACAGGCAGCAGAGGCATCTCACCTTCCTCCCGCATTCTAGATGTTTCTGTCAGTGTTTAGTGCTGTCGGTGCAGGTGAGCGCTGTCTCTGTCATCGCGTCCCATAAACACACTCCATAACAAGAGCTGCTGCAGCGCGGAGAGAGGCTTTAAATATACTGTCATTCACCGAGTCCCGTCCTCATGGTGTACAGCGTAAACAGAAGAGTTCACTGAACATGTGCCATAGATACCACATAGCTAATAACTTGGAACTGTTAAAAGCTATTAGTTACTAGTTAATTATTTAAAGCTGTTAGTGCCTAATAAAGTTATGTTAAATAATAACCTTAATTTTTCTGATTATGATTGTAATGCAGTTATGTGCACCTTTTGTAAAGCTGCTTTGAAACCATAATTATTGAGAACATGCAAACTCCACACAGAAATGACAACTGAACTAGCTGAGGCTTTAACCATTCACCTTCTTGCTGTGAGGCGACAGCACTACCTGCTGCGCCACTGTGCTATCCAATGTTTTCATTATTAAAGGGAAAAAATATACAAAACTACATAGCTTTGGGTTAAAACGTGTTTGCCTATAAACCTGAAAATTAGTTTGGTCACTCTTTACAGCAATAACTGCAATTAAGCAGTTTCATAATATCGTCTTTTACAGCCCTGTGAAGGAATTTTGGCCCACTCATCTTTGTAGAATTATTGTAATTCAGCTACATTAAAGGTATTTTTGAGGATTTACCATACTTTTTAGGGTCACGCCACAGCACCTTATTTGTATTCAGGTCAGGACTTTGACTAGGCCACTCAAAGTCTTCATTTTGTTTTTTTGAGCAATTCAAAAGCGGACCTACTGGTAACCTTTGGATCATTGTCCTGCTGCAGAAGTTTGCTTCAGCTAACAGATGGCCGAATATTATCCTTCAGGATATTTTTGTACACAGCAGAATTCAGGATTCCATTTATTGCAGAAAGTCTTGTAGGTCCTAAAGGATCAAAACAGCCTCAGACCATCACACTACAACCGCCACGTTTTTATAAGATGCTCTTTTTTTGGAACATGGTTTTATTTTTACAGTACACATATTGGGACACACACCTTCCAAAAGGCTTTGCAAAACAAACTTTTGTCTCATCAATCCACAGAGTATTTTTTCCAAAGTCGTGGTGGTCATCAAGATGTTTTCTGGCAAAACTGAGACAAAACTTTGTTCTTTTGCTCAGCAGTGTTTTGGAACTCTGCCATCAAAACCATTTTTGCCCAGTTTCTTTTTTAAGGTGGAGTCATGAATACTCACCTTTCTCATGGTAGAGTCATGAACACTCACCTTTCTTATGATAGAGTCATGAACACTCACCGTTCTTATGGTGGAGTCATGAACACTCACCTTTCATGAACACACCTCATGAGTCATGAACACACCTTTTTTATGGTGTAGTCATGAACACTCACCTCTCTCATGATAGAGTCATGAACACTCACCTTTCTTATGGTGGAGTCATGAACACTCACCTTTCTTATGGTGGATTGATGAACACTTACCTTTCATGAACACACCTCATGAACACACCTCATGAGTCATGAACACACTTTTCTTATAATGGAGTCATGAACACTCACCTTTCTTATGGTGAAGTCATGAACACTCACCTTTCTTATGGTGGAGTCCTGAACACTCACCTTTGTTATGGTGGAGTCATGAACACTCACCTTTCTTATGGTGGAGTCCTGAACACTCACCTTTGTTATGGTGGAGTCCTGAACACTCACCTTTCTTATGGTGGAGTCATGAACACTCACCTTTCTTATGGTGGAGTCCTGAACACTCACCTTTCTTATGGTGAAGTCATGAACACTCACCTTTCTTATGGTGGAGTCATGAACACTCACCTTTGTTATGGTGGAGTCATGAACACTCACCTTTGTTATGGTGGAGTCCTGAACACTCACCTTTCTTATGGTGGAGTCATGAACACTCACCTTTGTTATGGTGGAGTCATGAACACTCACCTTTCTTATGGTGGAGTCATGAACACTCACCTTTGTTATGGTGGAGTCATGAACAGTCACATTTCTTATGGTGGAGTCATGAAGACTCACCTTTGTTATGGTGGAGTCATGAACACTCACCTTTGTTATGGTGGAGTCATGAACACTCACCTTTTTTATGGTGGAGTCATGAACACTCACCTTTCTTATGGTGGAGTCATGAACACTCACCTTTGTTATGGTGGAGTCATGAACACTCACCTTTCTTATGGTGGAGTCCTGAACACTCACCTTTGTTATGGTGGAGTCCTGAACACTCACCTTTCTTATGGTGGAGTCATGAACACTCACCTTTCTTATGGTGGAGTCCTGAACACTCACCTTTCTTATGGTGAAGTCATGAACACTCACCTTTCTTATGGTGGAGTCATGAACACTCACCTTTGTTATGGTGGAGTCATGAACACTCACCTTTGTTATGGTGGAGTCCTGAACACTCACCTTTCTTATGGTGGAGTCATGAACACTCACCTTTGTTATGGTGGAGTCATGAACACTCACCTTTCTTATGGTGGAGTCATGAACACTCACCTTTGTTATGGTGGAGTCATGAACAGTCACCTTTCTTATGGTGGAGTCATGAAGACTCACCTTTGTTATGGTGGAGTCATGAACACTCACCTTTGTTATGGTGGAGTCATGAACACTCACCTTTGTTATGGTGGAGTCATGAACACTCACCTTTGTTATGGTGGAGTCCTGAACAGTCACCTTTGTTATGGTGGAGTCATGAACACTCACCTTTCTTATGGTGGAGTCCTGAACACTCACCTTTGTTATGGTGGAGTCATGAACACACCTTTCTTATGATGGAGTCATGAACACTCACCTTTGTTATGGTGGAGTCATGAACACTCACCTTTCTTATGGTGGAGTCATGAAGACTCACCTTTGTTATGGTGGAGTCATGAACAGTCACCTTTCTTATGATGGAGTCATGAACAGTCACCTTTCTTATGGTGGAGTCCTGAACACTCACCTTTCTTATGGTGGAGTCATGAACACTCACCTTTGTTATGGTGGAGTCATGAACAGTCACCTTTGTTATGGTGGAGTCATGAACAGTCACCTTTGTTATGGTGGAGTCATGAACACTCACCTTTCTTATGATGGAGTCATGAACAGTCACCTTTGTTATGGTGGAGTCATGAACACTCACCTTTCTTATGATGGAGTCATGAACACTCACCTTTGTTATGGTGGAGTCATGAAGACTCACCTTTGTTATGGTGGAGTCATGAACAGTCACCTTTGTTATGGGGGAGTCATGAACACTCACCTTTGTTATGATGGAGTCATGAAGACTCACCTTTCTTATGGTGGAGTCATGAACACTCACCTTTCTTATGGTGGAGTCATGAACACTCGCCTTTTTTATGGTGGAGTCCTGAACACTCACCTTTGTTATGGTGGAGTCATGAACACTCACCTTTCTTATGGTGGAGTCCTGAACACTCACCTTTGTTATGGTGGAGTCATGAACAGTCACCTTTGTTATGGCGGAGTCATGAACACTCACCTTTCTTATGGTGGAGTCATGAACAGTCACCTTTGTTATGGTGGAGTCATGAACACTCACCTTTCTTATGGTGGAGTCATGAACACTCACCTTTCTTATGGTGGAGTCATGAACACTCACCTTTGTTATGGTGGAGTCATGAACAGTCACTTTTGTTATGGTGGAGTCATGAACACTCACCTTTCTTATGGTGGAGTCCTGAACACTCACCTTTGTTATGGCGGAGTCATGAACACTCACCTTTGTTATGGTGGAGTCATGAACACTCACCTTTCTTATGGTGGAGTCATGAACACTCACCTTTCTTATGGTGGAGTCATGAACACTCACCTTTGTTATGGTGGAGTCATGAACAGTCACCTTTGTTATGGTGGAGTCATGAACACTCACCTTTATTATGCTGGAGTCATGAACACTCACCTTTCTTATGGTGGAGTCATGAAGACACACCTTTGTTATGGTGGAGTCATGAACACTCACCTTTGTTATGGTGGAGTCATGAACACTCACCTTTGTTATGGTGGAGTCATGAACACTCACCTTTCTTATGGTGGAGTCATGAACACTCACCTTTGTTATGGTGGAGTCATGAACAGTCACCTTTCTTATGGTGGAGTCATGAAGACTCACCTTTGTTATGGTGGAGTCATGAACACTCACCTTTGTTATGGTGGAGTCATGAACACTCACCTTTGTTATGGTGGAGTCATGAACACTCACCTTTGTTATGGTGGAGTCCTGAACAGTCACCTTTGTTATGGTGGAGTCATGAACACTCACCTTTCTTATGGTGGAGTCCTGAACACTCACCTTTGTTATGGTGGAGTCATGAACACACCTTTCTTATGATGGAGTCATGAACACTCACCTTTGTTATGGTGGAGTCATGAACACTCACCTTTCTTATGGTGGAGTCATGAAGACTCACCTTTGTTATGGTGGAGTCATGAACAGTCACCTTTCTTATGATGGAGTCATGAACAGTCACCTTTCTTATGGTGGAGTCCTGAACACTCACCTTTCTTATGGTGGAGTCATGAACACTCACCTTTGTTATGGTGGAGTCATGAACAGTCACCTTTGTTATGGTGGAGTCATGAACAGTCACCTTTGTTATGGTGGAGTCATGAACACTCACCTTTCTTATGATGGAGTCATGAACAGTCACCTTTGTTATGGTGGAGTCATGAACACTCACCTTTCTTATGATGGAGTCATGAACACTCACCTTTGTTATGGTGGAGTCATGAAGACTCACCTTTGTTATGGTGGAGTCATGAAGACTCACCTTTGTTATGGGGGAGTCATGAACACTCACCTTTGTTATGATGGAGTCATGAAGACTCACCTTTCTTATGGTGGAGTCATGAACACTCACCTTTCTTATGGTGGAGTCATGAACACTCGCCTTTTTTATGGTGGAGTCCTGAACACTCACCTTTGTTATGGTGGAGTCATGAACACTCACCTTTCTTATGGTGGAGTCCTGAACACTCACCTTTGTTATGGTGGAGTCATGAACAGTCACCTTTGTTATGGCGGAGTCATGAACACTCACCTTTCTTATGGTGGAGTCATGAACAGTCACCTTTGTTATGGTGGAGTCATGAACACTCACCTTTCTTATGGTGGAGTCATGAACACTCACCTTTCTTATGGTGGAGTCATGAACACTCACCTTTCTTATGGTGGAGTCATGAACACTCACCTTTCTTATGGTGGAGTCATGAACACTCACCTTTCTTATGGTGGAGTCCTGAACACTCACCTTTGTTATGGCGGAGTCATGAACACTCACCTTTGTTATGGTGGAGTCATGAACACTCACCTTTCTTATGGTGGAGTCATGAACACTCACCTTTCTTATGGTGGAGTCATGAACACTCACCTTTGTTATGGTGGAGTCATGAACAGTCACCTTTGTTATGGTGGAGTCATGAACACTCACCTTTATTATGCTGGAGTCATGAACACTCACCTTTGTTATGGTGGAGTCATGAAGACACACCTTTGTTATGGTGGAGTCATGAACACTCACCTTTGTTATGGTGGAGTCATGAACAGTCACCTTTGTTATGGTGGAGTCATGGACACTCACCTTTGTTATGATGGAGTCATGAACAGTCACCTTTGTTATGGTGGAGTCATGAACACTCACCTTTGTTATGGTGGAGTCATGAAGACTCACCTTTGTTATGGTGGAGTCATGAACAGTTACCTAAGCTGAGGCAAGTGAGGCCTGCAGTTCTTTGGATATTGTTGTAGGGTCTATTTTGACCTCTTGGATGAGTTATCCCTGCACTTTTGAAGTAACTATGGTTGGTCAGCCACTTTCATGCTTTTATCATTTGTAGAGAATACCCCTCACTGTGGTTTGCTGCAGTCCAATAGCTTTAGACATGGCTTTATAAACTTTATTAAGACTGGTAGATCGGCCTTATTTCTTTCTCATTTTTTTCTAATTTTATTGGATCTCGGCATGATGTCTAGCTTTTGACGGTCTTTTGGTCAACTTCTTTGTCAGGCAAGTCCTATTTAGGTAATTTCTTGGTTGCGAATAGGTGTGGCAGTAATCAGGCCTGGGTGTGGCTAGAGAAACGATGACACGTTCAATAAGTTATATTTTTCTCTTTATATATCATTTTTAATGCTAAGTAATTACTATTTCGGTTCTGCATTATAATCCTTAAGCCACCTTTCCATTGCACACGACATTTGGACACCACTGTCGGAATACGCCCCCTTGTGGCAGCCGTACAGTAGGGCTGCTCGGTTTTGGGAAAAATCATAATCACGATTATTTTGGTCATAATTGTAATCACGATTATTCAAAACGATTGAAGTCAAAATTATTAGCGCTCCTGAGATATATATATATATATATATATATATATATATATATATATATATATATTTTTTTTTTTTTTTTAATAAATATTTCCCAAATGATGTTTAACAGAGTAAGGAATTTTAACAGTATTTCCTCTAATATTTTTTCTTCTAGGCTTATTTGTTTTATTTTAGCTAGAATAAAAGCAGGTTTAAATTATTTTGAAACCCATTTAAAGGTCAATATTATTAGCCCCCTTAAGCAATATATTTTTTTATTGTCTGCAGAAGAAACTACTGTTATACAATGAACTGCTTAATTACCCTTATTAAGCCTTTGAGTCGCACTTTAATCTGAATGCTTGTATTTAGAAAAATATTATGTGCTGTCTTCATAGCAAAGATAAAAGAAATCAGTAATCAGAAATGATATAACAAAACTATTATGTTCAGAAATAAGTTTAAAAAAAACTTATTTCCATTAAACAGAAATTGGGCAGGAAAAGGGTTGCTAATATTCAGGAGGGCTAATAATTCGGACTTCAATGTATACATACAGTTATTTTCCTCCCTGCAAAGGAAAGAGAAATAAATACAATAGAATAAAAATATGAAACAAACTTATTCAAGCATCTTCACTGTAAGAATAAAACTTTAGCTACAAAAATCCTTCAGTCAAGAGCAGAGGGATTTTCTCGTTTTGTTTGATTAATGATAAAAACAACATTGCGCTGTCTCTTTAACGGTTTCTCTTTCGTGTGTCTTTTGATCCTCAACTCGTTTGTTTATTACACAAATGAGGGTTATGAATAATCACTAAACACTGCATTTTGACACCCATTTGACCATTAAAGCGCTTAAATTAAGATGACTTTAGATGTCTGCGCCTCGTCCGTTTCGCTAAGGTGCGCGCGCGGTCAGCGGAGGTGCGCGATGCGGCACCAGTTGCAAGTATAATTCCAGCTTCAGTCTGGGAATGAGACCGAATGCTGACAGGCCGCATGCTTCTGGCTGTGTGCACGTGCCGCATAAGCACGCGGTCTGTCGCGCTTTTAGGAGCAACAGATGGAAAGGAGGCGGTATATGATGCAATAATCGTTTATCTCGATTAATGCTTTTTCATAATTGTTTGAAGCCAAAATCGAAATCGGATTTTTGATTAATTGCACAGCCCTACCGCACAGTATTTTTGGTGTTGTTGTGCACCACGGGGGAGAAGCGGATTCTCACGGTGTCCGAAATAAAGGAGGGCAAAAGCAAGAGTCTTTATTCTCTGTGCGTTTACATGGTTTAATGAATGAATGAATACTAAAAACTCATAGACCACTAAAATATTGGAGGGAATGTGGAGACAACATTAATAATATATATTTTATTACTTTCTTACTTACATTTATGAACAGAAAAGTTTTTTTTTTTAATATAGACTTTTTATAATTTAAAAAATAACCAAATTAACTCCTATTTCTCATCTCGCGCGCACGGATCTGCTTTTATAACACTGGAATACATCATATCCGGTCGGCAGGTCGCATACGGTCTAGTCGCAGGAGTTCAAATATTTAAACGGATCCGCAGCTCAATTCGGATCCGAATTTTCCGCATACGGAGATGATCGGAACTCACAGCAGCTTCCGGACTGCTCTCCATTGGAAATGAATGAGTTTCGGTCTGTCGCTCGTCGTTTGTCGTGTGCAGTGGAAAGGAGGCTTTAAAAAGAGTATGTTATTGCTACCAACAAATTTGTTCTAAATATGCTTGATTTGTTTATTTTTGGCATGTAATTAAAAACTGGCCAAGCAGTAGTGCATGAAGAAATATAATAAAACTTATAAAAGAAAACAGCAGCCATGTTTTATTTTTGAAGTCAACCTTCTAGGCTTATCAAGTGGATAAATTACTTAGAAATACCAGTTATAATAGGCTCTTAAATTAAAATGATATGAACAAAACAAATTTTTGGAATATGCAAATAGAATCTCAAGAATACAGTGCATATAACTGCAGTATTTTAGAGAGAGTGAGATGAAGTTGCTGATGTGTGGAGATTTGGCTTTTGAAGTTTACAGGAGTTTGTTCTAACTGCTGAATATTAAAATTCAATGAACAGCTCTCGTTTGGTTTGGCTTTTCAGTTTGATCTGTCAAGCCTGCTTTATCTGTCTGTTGTTAAAGCACAGGCTGTTTTTTTCTGAGCCCTAAAGGCATGTTTAATAAAGTAGAGGTCAGCAGAACTCCAGTCCTCACGCAGGTGACTGCAGAGCAAGAGCTTATTAAAGCAGAGCATACTGTAGCGGAGGAGGACAACTGCACACAACTACACTACACTGCACAACAACACAGTGCACACAGTGTACAACAACACACCACACACAATTTCACAACACAATGTACAACACACTGCACACAGTACACACAATGTACAACAACACACCACACACAATTACACAACACAATGCACAACACACTGCACACAACACACTGCACAACAACACACTGCACACATCTACACAACAACACACTGTACAACAACACACTGCACACATCTACACAACACACTGCACAACAACACACTGCACACAACTACACAACACAATGTACAACAACACACCACACACAATTACACAACACAATGTACAACACACTGCACACAACCACACTGCACACAACTACACAACACAATGTACAATTACACAACACAATGTACAAGACACTGCACACAACCACACTGCACAACAACACACTGCACACATCTACACAACAACGCACTGTACAAAAACACACTACACACAACTACAGAACACACTACACAACAACACACTACACACATCTACACAACACAATGTACAACAACACACCACACACAATTACACAACACAATGTACAACACACTGCACACAACCACACAACACACTACACAACAACACACTGCACACATCTACACAACAATGCACTGTTCAACAACACACTGCACACATCTACACAACACACTGCACAACAACGCACTGCACACAACTACACAACACAATGTACAACACACACAACTACACAACACGATGTACAACAACAGAACACACACAACTACACAACACAATGTACAAGACACTGCACACAACTCAACCACTGCACACATCTACACAACAAAACACTTTACAACAACACACTGCATACAACCATACAACACTGCACAACATACGGCACAACAAACACTCTGCACACTAACTGCACAACACACTGCACTACAACATGCACAACACACTGCACACCCATTACACACTCATCAACACATTGCACACACCAGCAGTGTGCAGCATCTAGTTGGATGATGCGTCGGCAACCACAGGACAATGGCACCAGTATGCTCAGCACACACCAGATATAAGAGTGTAAGAACCAGTCTGGAGGGGATGATTGGAAGGCCATGATGTGTAAGGGCTGATAGAGGGGAATTTAGCCAGGACACTGGGGTTACACCCCTGCTCTTTCAGGAGGTGCCATGCAATTTTTTTAATGACCATGAGAGTCAGGACCTCAGTTTAAAGTCTCATCCGAAAGACGACACTCACTGACAATATAGTGTGCCTTTTACTATATTGAGGCATTAGGACAGACCACAGGTTGAGCGCCTCCTGCTGGCCTCACTAAAACCACTGCCAACAGCAACCAAGTGACCCTATTGTGTTGGCAAATTCTGGAGGCGCTCATCATAAAGAGTGTCTGGAAGTGTGTGTGTTTTCTTGAAATGTACCATCAGGAAAGTCCGGGCAGTGCAGATCACTCATTGTTTGACCCTAACTTCATCTATAGAGGAAAATTGCTTTTTACTCCTTCATAAATCATCAAAAGCGTTACTGTACTGGAACACTGCAAGATTAATGCCTTCACCATCTCAGCGTTTCATCATCTTTATATAAAAAGGCCATCATCACCTCCGCAGAGTGTATAACCAGATCAAGATTGTGTTTGAAATACTGAGCGTCACTGAATAAGGAAAGCATATTCAGCTTAAGACTCCAGCTTTTGAGATTCAGGGTGCTGTTCAGGGGATCGCATTGAACAGAATGTGTGGTGATGAGTGGTTTTGTAGCAGTGTGTTTTGATGGGTCAACTTTACAGCCATGGGGATTCCTCAGAACCTTGACCTCAATAGGAATCTATTCGTGGAATTCATCATCAGAATGATCTCAAGAAACAGGTTAATCGGGAAAATGCCCAATGGAGATAATACTAAAATTATAACACACCCGTGATGTGATGATTAAGCTCAATTAAAAAAAACTAGATCATGTGACAATCAAACATTTCAAATCAAGCATTTTGAATATATATATTTCATTTATTTTAGTCTCTATTTCAGAGGTCGCCACAGCAGAATCAACCGCCAACAGTTCCAGCATATGTTTTACGCAGCGGATGCCCTTCCAGCTGCAACCCAGTACTGGGGAACACCCATACACACTTATTCTCTCTCTCTCTCACACACACACACACACACACACACACACACACACACACACACTCATACTTTACAGCCAATTTAGTTTATTCAATTTACCTATAGTGCATGTCTTTGGACTGTGGGGGAAACCGGAGCACCTGGAGGAAACCCACGGCAACACAGGGAGAAAAAGCAAACTCCAAACAGAAATGCCAACTGACCCAGTCGGCACTTAAACCAGCGACTTTCTTGCTGTGAGGCAACAATGCTAACCACTAAGCCACCGTGCCAAAATGAGTTTATACATATTTAGAATATAAATAATTTTCCAAAGCAATAATTTATTTGATGCATTTGCACTGTTAAAAACAAAACAAAACTGTAAGTTAAACAAAGATCGCTGTTTTACAAAAACTACTATTTGTACTTTAAATGTTTCATTCAAAGCGTTTGTTGTAATTGTCATTTTTTTCTGTTTTTCTTTTGGTGTAGACATGCTTTATTATGATTTCAAAAGTATGTTTTGTCAAGCTTAAAGGCATGACTTAACTAAAAAATATATTTAACATTTTTTAAAAAAGGTTTACTTGATTTTTTTTTTAAATACGAATGAAGTGTAAAGAATTTGCTGAATATGAGTGATATAGAGCGATTGTTAGAATAAAAAAAACAATAATATATATATATATATATATATATATATATATATATATATATATATATATATATATATATATATATATATATATATATGATGGCTTTTGAACGAAGATTAAAAGTTTAAAATATTAAGATGTAAAATGATTATTTTGGGGTTGCGCTGTGATTTTAAAATGACTAGAATTATTTTAAAATGTAATAATATTATTTTTATTTTCATTTTTTGTTAAATTGTTGTTACACTGAAAGACATTTAGTTGATGTATTCTGTAAATAATGAAGAAACAAAATTGTGTGTACATAGTTGAAGTCTGAATCGTAAGCCCCCTTTTGAATTTCTTTCTCTTTTTTTAAATATTTCCCAAATTATGTTTAACAGAGCAAGGAAATGTTCACAGATATTTTTTTTCTTCTGGAGAAAGTCTTATTTGTTTCATTTCAGCTAGAATAAATGCAGTTTTTCATTGTTTAAAAACCATTTTAAGGTCAATATTATTAGCCCCCTTAAGCTTTATTTGTTTTCAATAGTCTACAGAATAAACCATCGTTATACAATAACTTGCCTAATTACCCTAACCTGCCTGGTTAACCTAATTAACCTAGTTAAGCCTTTAAATGTCTTGAAAAAGATCTAGTCAAATATTATTTGCTGACATCATGACAGATAAAATAAATCAGTTATTAGTAATGAGTTATTAAAACTATTATGTTTAGAAATGTGTTGAAAAATCTTCTCTTTGTTAAACAGAAATTGGGGAAAATAATAAACAGGGGGAGGCTAATAATTCTGACTTCAAATGTACATTATTAAAACAAGCTAATTCTGACTGAGGAAAGTTGAATGTGCTGCTCAGTTTACTTTTTGCTTAATAAATGACAATAGGCTGCAGTTTTTAATTTAAAACTTAAACAGATTTCTTTTTTCCCTAATGATATATGATGTAATAAATTTGTATTTTAAAAATATGTTTTTTTTTCCTTTTTCTAATCTTTAGGTAATATTTTAGTACACCAAAAAGAGATAAGCTAATCCAGCTAAAACAGTGCTTAAAATTTCACCAAATTCAAACCTCATAATTAAATAAAAAATGTGGTAAATTTGTTGTTATAGCCCCAAAACTCTGGAACCCCATATTAGACACGCTTTAACTCTATCTGTTTTTAAAAAGCTTCTCAAACAGCATCTTTGTTCTTTAGCATTTGAGCTTTTTTATGTTGAGGGGTTTGTCTTCCATATTAATTCTTATGTATGTGATGTAGAACTTATTTTAATTAGTATTGATTGTGTTGTAAAAAATGTGCTATATAAACTAACTAACGACTAATGTTGTCTTACATATAAGTAATTTTTCTAATATGCTTACAGTTAAATGCGAAAGGTTTTAAATGACCAAAACTGCTTCAGGCAAAAGTCAGAGTTCAAACCTGTCAGACAAAATTGAGGTTAAGTTGGTTTTATATTCACACATTTTCCTTAATAATATAATTTCTGAAGTATTAATTACAAGTTCTAAACACTAAACTTATTTGACTATAAAAGTACAACAACTTTCACAGTCAAATAAATAGCGCAAATGTTGTTTTGTAGTAATATTTACATGTAATTTTAGACCGGATACTCAAAGTACCATGGTAAACAATATAGGAAGCATGTGTCACAGGTTGTCCCTGAACGCATGTGCTAATTTAAAACCAACTTTACCTCACTACACTACATATCACTACCCTGATCTCAGTTCAGAGCCTGCCTGTGATGTCTGTGCAAGTGACCATAACAAAGCCCCCAACGCGTGAGTGGACTGAGCCCCGCACTGGTGTATTTTGGAGGGCAGAAAAAGCCGCTGCGTGGATCCTGCATTCATTAATTCAGTGAAGTCTCGCGGTTGTTCACGCAACCTCTCAGACATCTTGCGTTTGTCAGACCGCGGCGAATCTGCTCCACGCATTTACAGAAACCGAGCAAAATCGCATCCAAGCATCGCTCTATCGCCGTCACATCTTCTTCACATGCGGGGCTGAACTGAGTTTGCGCGTTTGAGACACCCCGGAGAGGATTGCGTGCGGCGTTATATTCGTATTGTGCGTCATTTCTGCATTTCTGCGTTTCCACCCAGGCAATATGGCAACACCAGCCGCTGTAAACCCATCGGGTGAGTACAGGTTTTATTCTTTCGCTTCTAAATTAACTGCGTGCGGTGTTCAAACGCAAACCGAGCGTCTGCGTTCACCCCCAGTATTCTGTTTTCGCGATAAACAAAGAAAGCGCGTCGCGTTTAAACGTACGCGAGCTCCCCCTCCCCCTCACACAACTAACAACAGCGACATTTCCGATTCAAACGCTACAATGTATCGGTTAGAATTCTAAAATAGAACGTTCATTCTTTCGCGACGTGCCGTCGTCGCGAATGTATTGTGACGTCGGAGGGAAATGTGTCTCGTTTGGCTTCTTTCTGTTTCTGCCGCGGCTTGTTGCTAATGCAAATGAGATGCTAAATACATTTGCCACAAGCCAAGTACGTGCTTTGATTTCCTTGATAAGGAACTATTGGATCTGATACGTTGAATGTAGCATTGATCTGAGGTTATGAGAGTATAGCTCGACTTCCTCTGCCTGTTGATTGTGTTGCGAGAATGAATTCTGATGGGCAAACAGTCAAATATATTTTCATATATACAGATCAGTAAAATGCAAATTAGTATGTCAGCATATCTATTATGTGGATCACACATTTGTAAGTAGCATATCTATGATGGAGAGATGACAGTCGAGATGTAAACATGAGCATTCCGTTGTTGTTGTTGTTGTTGTTGTTGTTAGAAGACAGTCATGAACTTTACCATGTAAGTTCGCATGCATGTGTGAAGGTTTTCAATTCAGGCAAAGTTGGTTTTATATCCACCCATTTGGTAGTTCTCCTTAATAATACAATTTCATAAAAGGTGATCTTTACTAAAACAGTGAACTCATATGATTATCAAAGTACAACATTATTCACTGTCAAATAAATAGTGTTCATGTTGTTTTGAAGTCATATTTACATGTTGTTTTGGACCGAATATTCAAAGTACCATGGTAAACAATATAAGGAGCGTGTCACAATGTGCGAATATAAAACCAGCTTTACCTCAAAAGGTTTTAATTGTTTTCAGTGGTGTTAACTGTTGCTGTTTTTTGGTTCAATTGCTGTCGTGCCACCAGAGTCACGATTATGTGGGCATCTGTGGTCTATTTTCGTCATCGCTGAATGTTCGCAGGTTTAGTGGTTTGCTGACTCAGTGACAACCAGAATGAAAGCATGTGAAAAGGCAAAACTTAAGAAATGTACACTATGAATATGTGCTAATTTTCCACTTGAGTGTTAAACATTTGTTTTTACGGACATTTCTGCTAACGGAAAACAAAACGCAAGTCAAAATATAGAGAAAAAAATTAAAATACAATACAGAAAGTTCCCTTGTGTCATAACCATATGTTTGGCCCTAGTTTTACTGATGAAAGTGTAAATAATGACATTTACAGAGATGCACTGGTAAAGACAATTTGCAAAATTAGAAATCATGTTTTTAATCCCATACTGACAAGTATATTAAATAATAGTAAGCGCCGATTCAAATATTTCAATCTACTGTGTTAAAATGATGGATATTTATCTCTGTGATTAAAAAAAAAAGTTATTGGGCATTGAAAGATTGTAAATTTTACAGTGCAGACAAAACTTGTAGTTTATTGAGCCTTTGAACAAATTGTAACAAAAAAAGTTGATTGCAAATAGATCTTCTGTTTGTAACATATTTGATACATTAAGCATTTATGACTCCGATCAGGCCAGGATTGGCTAATCGGGAGGCCCGGGAGAATTCCCGGTGGGCCGATCCATTTTTTTGGCCACGAGAACTGCTTGCACTCTTAGCAGTCGCACTTTTTTCGTTTATATATTTATTTGACCATAGCCTCACTCTTTTTATTCAATATTTTGCCGAAGTTCCGCTCTTTTTATTTATTTTCTCGCAGCCCCGTGAGCAAATTGCAGCCTGCAGGTTAATGATGATGTAACTATCAGTCGAACGCAAACAGCGGCAGCTTAGTGAATATAAGAAGTCGAATAATTAATATTATGTATATTACACCTGCTCAATGAAAATCAAATGATTCACAATAAATCTGACATAACTTGATGAGAAATCAGAAAGGGGAGTCTAAGATTAAGCTATTGTGGTCCAGTGGTCAGCGAGTTGCATTACGATGCCACCGACCTGAGTTCGAATCTCACCTAATTTATTTATTTATTAATATTTTTTTTTTCATTTTTAGTATTAAGACATAATACTGTTTGGGAAACTAATGTAGGTGTAAATATTTAATTTAATTTTTTTGTGTTACCACCGTTACAAAGGACTGGATATCTATAAAGAATTTTGCTCAGAATATATATTCAGATATTGCAGGAAAGGATATTGTGATGTTTTAAACAATAGTGTTGGAGATTTAGCTACACTTTAATGTTCTCATATTTACGAAAAACATTGGAAGTTCTGCTGTTTCCTTAAAAAAGATGTGATAGTGTCATTAGAAACTAAATTGGAAATGACATTATTTTAATAGTCATACAGCAAAGTCCTCTGTGTTAAATTTACTCAGTTCAGAGAGTATTTGGTCCCTCTTTATAATAAGGCACACAGGTTGGTAATAAGTAAAGCTGCTGCTTGTGGAGTTGCTTATTGATCGAGTTGATCTTCTGTTGAGATTTTGAGAGATTCGATGCATTATATTTAAGGCTGTGACTGAAGTCAGTAGTACAGTAGTTTTGTGTTTCTCTTCTGTGTTTCTGCTCAATAACAGCAGGTGTTCATCCCCAGTCCTCATCACCTAGTTAATCTTTTCATTGTCTCATTAACCTGAGTAACATTAACTCAATTTAGAGAGGGACCAAATACTATCTAAACTGAGTAAATTTTACTCAGAGGATTTTGTCGTGAACTGAAGTGGGCTGATCTAAAGGTTGATTTATACTTCTGCGTCAAACGCCGGAGCTCCGGATGGAAAGTTTTGTTTTGTGTTTACCTCATAGTTAAAGGCTTGAAACTCCAGGGCTGAAATGGAGTCCCTGACTCCAATAGTATAGGTGAACATATATGAAAAAAACAAATGCCCACTTGGCAAAAAGCTATAGATATTTATATGGCCTGTAATATCTTTTTATTTTTTAATAATCAAAGTTCTGTACTTTCATATCTAAAACTGATATTTTACATGCTTATGGATAGTCAAATCCCACCAAATTACTTCAGTCACGTATTTTATCTAAAAGTTGCCTGGATATTTGTTTTATATTTATAACATATTTATTTGTGACATATTTTATGACTCATATACAAGGTGAAAATATGAAGAAGAAAAAACAAATGCCCACTCATCAAAGAAAAAAAAAAAAAGAAGCTGTAGATATTTATATGGCAAATACGTAAGATAAAATTTTGACATATTTTTACTTTTAAATAATCAAAGCTCTGTGTTATCATGAAACCCATATTTTACATGCTTATTGATAGTCAAATCACCCAAGATTACTTCAGTCCAGTTTTGCAACTAAAAATTGCCTGGAGGTGTTTTATATTTATAGCATATTTGATAGGTTTTATGGCTCATATAGCATAGGTGAAAATATGAAGAAGAAGAAAAACACATGCCCACTCAGCAAAAAAAGAAAGCTGTAGATATGTATGTGGCCAGTAAGTAAGATTAAATTCTGATACATTTTTACTTTTAAATAATCAAAGCTCTGTATTATCATGAAACCCAAATTTGCTTATAGTCAAATCCCCCCAGATTACTTCAGTCCAGTATTGTATGTAAAAGTTGCCTGTCATATATTGTCAAACATTAACAATTAATGCTTGATTCCCCCTGAAGGACATCAAAACAAGATGTATGGGGGCTTCAGCACTTTAATACTAAGAAATAGTTTACTTTGATCTGTACTTTAAATAATAATATTAATAAATAAATAATAGAGCTGCACGATTCTGGCTAAAGTGAGATTTGCGAATTTTTTATTTTTTTTTTGCCTAAAATAAAGATCACGATTCTGTAGATGTAAAACAAAAGTTAATATGAGTGGGCTATTTTTATTCTCAAACATGTGGTTAAACAGCAATAGGCTTTGTGTGGTGGTACTGTTGGTTTAAATGCTAAATTTTGTACAGACTTGAAATGGCGGACAGATTTTAGATTTGTCCTGGTCATTAATGCTGATGATAATTCTGATGTTGCATTGTGTTTGAGACATGCTTACAATCTTTAATTTTCTGCTTAAAGTCTTTCACTGACGTGATTTACGTGAATACAGAAGACTGGGTGCATTTCGGCGGGTTTTGGATACTTTTTGGGCTGGAATCAGTAAGCTACATCTGGCAACACTTGTGTATGCTTTCGGTTTCATTTTCACTGCTAAGAGCGGTTCACTTCCAGCAAGGCTCCCAAACGATCGCTTTGTGCCACAAACTGAATGTTATTTACAACTTGATTACCTGGTATTACATGTTACAACTTTATTAGCCTATGCAGGTTATTATCACTAAAGTAAACTTCATTCAGAGGCGCCCGCCCGCCCTCCATCCCTGTGGTAACAGCTGACAGTCAGCTCACGTCAAGTGTGATTTTGCGGTCGCAATAACATTACATAAAGACAGAAATGACATTTTATGAGGTAAATTGTATCTTACAAATACAGCATGTGACTCTTTCAACATCATTTGGAGGTGTCCACGTTGATGAACAACGTATGTAAAATAATGTGAAGACTTGTGCGGTCACCTTTGCTTCACTCCTGAACTTGAAAATATGATTGACAGAATCGTAGAAATGCTGGATTAAGATCGTCTAGGGGTTGAATCGAGATCGCGATCTTTTTTCGATTAATTGTGCAGCTCTAATAGATAATATAAATACACATTTGACCACCTCTTCAACGGTTCATACCATTGTGAATGCATAAGTGTGCCGATTAGTCTATGCAGAAAAATAGTCTGCAACTGCAGATGTGGCCCACCGATTGATTTACAATAAGCATTCAAAAGACTGCTTTCTCATGAAATTTGAGCTTGTTTCTACATACAGCCTAAAAGTAAAGTCAAATTAGATGGATAGTTATTATTATTTGATCTAATCAGAGGAAACCGTATGGCAAAATACACACAGTATCCCTCAAAACACAGCAAACTTAAATACATTTTTATTAATAAATTAGATGTAATTTAAATAAATACAAACATTTGATTCACTGAAGCATGCATTACACAACTACTGAAAAAGTTGACCCCCCCTGATTGTCTATGTTTAATTCGCACACGGGCGACAGTTGATTAGGATTGTTAAAAATCGTACAGTGTGAGCCAAAATGTGGACGTTTGTACAATTATACCAAAATAACTCATAGCAAATACGATCAAGAGCTTCTACTCGGTGCAAGTTTTGCTGGATTCTCTCTCTTTCTGTTAAACTTGTATTATTGTACTGTCCTGTTTTTAGTGTTTGGAGACTTTTTGTATGAAGTGTACTCACTTAAGTAATTTTGTAAAGTTTTACCAGAAAAAAAATTACGGTTTTAAACGTATATTAATGTAAAAATTCTGATGTAAACTTGTTTTGTTTGTTTAAAATGAATTTATGGTGGCGTAGTGGGTAGCACTGTCATTGTTGTTGTGGGTTTCCTCCGGGTACTCCGGTTTCCCCCACAGTCCAAAGATATGTGGTACAGGTGAATTGTGTAAGCTAAATTAGGCATAGTGTATGTGTGTGAATAAGTGTTTTTTAATGTTTCCCAGTACTGGGTTCAGCTGGAAGAACATCCGCTGCGTAAAACATATGCTGGATAAGTAAACCCACAATTAATTTGTACATAAATGAAACATGGCAAAGGGAATGGGACAATTGCATAAATAATAAATTACATGAAAATAACCAAAAACGTGCCCAGGCCTGATTGTATGTTAGTGCGGGCCGTCGGGGGAGACGGGAGGGAGGACAAGCGTGCTTTGGCCCGGTTCGAGGCAATTGTACATAGTGTGAGTACGGCCTAAGGTTTAAATACCATTTATATTGAAGTTGCTTTTTAGGCTCACCATATATTGGTGTTTTTTAACATCTAGTTTTTATGAGGTGAGTTGTTGGCCCAATGTTCAGTCCCCAATCTGAAGGACCAGTGGCCTCATGTACGAAGACTTGCGTGGAATTCATACTAAACCATTAAGTGTGCACAAACACTGCGTACGCCGAATCTCATGCATATTCTTTTGTACATCTGAATGAACGTAAAACTGAGCGCAACATGCACGAGCACAGAACCCCTCCCTGCCTCCTCCCCTGTATGAATATGCTAATGACTCTACTTTGGCAAAACCCAACGAAAAAGCAAAGGCAAAGGTGGTGCTGCTTTCGGAGGTAGACCGGAGAAAAGCGGTGTTATTTGCAAATTTGTCCTCCGGAATTAACAACAAAAGAAAAAAATAGGGTGGGAGAGTTTAGCTGACACGGTTAACACAGTTGGGTCTGAACATCGCAAAAAGCATGTCATCATATTTTGACACGTTCGAGCATGAACTCGGTTCGAATACAGCGTCTGATGACGTCATTCTTTTTTTCCCCCCCGCTACATATCAGATTTTGCCAACTATTTATCATGAGAAAGACAAGTAGGAATCATTAATAAGTTTGTGCATCATATTTTATTTGCACGTTTACTGAATGGAAATGTTTCTGATTCACGCATGCAAATTTATCTTCAGATAGTGTCTTTATAGCAATGTGCGTGCAGTAGATAGCTCCCATTACATTGGGAAAACAGGCGACCGCTGCAATTTGCGCTTTAATGTTTGGCTGGTCAACTGTATGGTATGGAAACCTTACATACCTGCTAGATGAACCCGTCTCATACAGCTGCCATTGCAATGCTCAGACACTTTGTAGAGAGCAATTTAACACAACTGCCTCTAGGAGTCGCCAATGGAAATAAAACAGACACGCACAAAAAATTTTCAGTTCATCGTGTGCGTGGGGCACATTCCCACATTCAGTTCATTGTTAGTAAATTCAAACGTGAGCGATTCTGAGCGTGAAACCTGGCGTACGCAAAGTTTTTGTGCGTACGCAGCGTTGATACATGAGGCCCCAGGATTTACACTACAGCAATTTAGCTTAGCCAATTCACCTACATCACATATCTTTAGAGCACCTTGATTACAGATTTCAATTTAAGTTTTGAATAATGTTAATGATTACAAATATATGTATCAAATGTTTTACGTGCAATACAATTACAATATTATGAGGCCTGAGATTGTGATTAAAAAAAAAAGAACTTTTACATGTAATAAGCTTTAAGCAACACACTCGAACACTAACCCCTAACCAATCAGACTTAGTCGCCAATCTAAAGAAACAAGTTGCAATTTATTCATTCTGAAGTCAATGCTGCTTTTTTTCCCTCCCCAGTGGGCAATTCTTTTCCCGTCACCTCATTTTAAATGCAAATGAGGTTAAATGAATAAAGAAAGTCAGTGTTATTACACCTGGCTGACACGTCGACTCGCCAAGCGCCGTTTAAAATGCGCAGGAGCTTTCCTAGTCACGTGACTGTAGTTGAACTGAAGGGCACTTTGTTTTAAAGTCAGCTTTTATTCACAAATCTGTAGGCCATCTGTACTTTAGCGTTGAGCCTACAGTGCTGAACAAAAGACCCTGGCTGCAGCGCGCCTGAGATAAGAGGGAGTTTGCTGGACGTTTGTCGATGAGATTACAGACACAGTTCAGACTGTTTGCACACCTCTTGTGTTACTGAAGAAAGGTTTTTTATTTTTTTGGTGTTAAAAGAGAATGACGTTCCGACGGTCAGCATTGGTAAAAAATGGAGCAGCATGTCTGCAGGGTGGACATATTATGCCTATTTTCACAAGATGTTAATGTGACTATCCTTTTTCTCTTTTAGGATTGTTAAATTTGTTTCTGTTCTGCTTAACAGCAGAATAATGAGAGAGATTTTTTGAGAGATTCTTATAACTTTTCTTGAAAGCCAAGTTTACATACAATAACAGTATTATGCCTCTGAAAAAGCTCAGATGATGGTGTCAAGGTTTTGGACGTTTCTGATTGGCTAATTGACAACATTTGAGTTAATTGGAGACACAACTGTAAAACAGTATTTAAGGAAAACCTCAAACACCCTGCTGCCTTGTGTGACAACATGGGAAAATCAACTAGCCAGAATCAACAGAAAAGCCAGATTACAATTTGTTAAATTACACTGGGAAAAAATAATAATTTTTGGAGACATGTCCTGTGGTCTGATGGAACTAAGATTGAACTGTTTGGCCATAATGACCAGTGTTACATTTGGAGGACAAAGGTGAAAGCTTACAAGCCTAGGAACAACATCCCTACTGTGAAGTATGAGGCGGCAGCATCATGCTGTGGGGCTGTTTTGCTGCAGGAGGGACTGGTCCACTTCACAGCATTGATGGCATCATGAAGAAAGAACATTATGTAGAAATACTAAAGCAACAGCTCAAGACATCAGCCAGGAAATTAAAGTTTGGCCACAAATGGGTCTTCCAAACAAACCATGACCCTAAGCTGCCAAATTAGTTAAAATGTGCTTTAAGGACAACAGAGGGAATGTTTTGGAGTGGCCATCACAAAGCACTGATATCAATCCTATAAAAAAATTTGTGGGCAGAGTTGAAAAATCTTGTGCGAGCAAGACAACAAATCTCACACAGTTCCACCAATTCTGTCAGGAGGAATGGGCCAAAATTTGTTCAAACTATTGTGAGAAGCTTGTGGAAGGATGCCCAAAACATTTGACCAAAGTTATATAGTTTTAAAGCAAAGCTAAAAAATACCAAGGAAATGTGTGTAAACTTTTGACTGTCTAGAAAATAATAAAAAATTGTCCAAAAAATTCTCTCATTATTCTGGCATTTAGCAAATGTGAGTCATTTAGGTAATCCTAACGGACCTAAAATAGTAAACGTTTAGTGTGATTTACCATCAGACATTTTTTGTGTCTGATTACATGTGTGTGTGTGTGTGTAAAATCAACAGAATATTAAATTATTTTTATGTCATGATTTGATATATTTATCATCGCCCAGCCCTAGTTCAAATAATATTTACTTTTTTATTACTTTTTTATTTTACTTCAGTCACAAAATCACCATATAAAAACACAGTTTGAAAACTTTATTAAAATAATCAAACTGTTTTAATAACAATTAACCAAATTGTACTAAAATATCAAAAGAAAGTCATATTTAAACAAAATCAAACATTCTCTTAAATGAGACACTTGCATATCTGGTAAGACTTTCCAATAAGGTTGTATTAGTTAATTTTAGTTAATGCATTTACTAACATGTCATGAACCAACCATAAACAATGCATTTATTACAGTATTTGTTTATTTTAGGTAATGTTAGTCAATGGAAATACAGTTGTTCGCTGTTAGTTCATGTTAACTCATGCCACATTCGCTGTTAACAAGCATGAATTTGGATTTTAATAAGACATTATTAAATGTTGAACCATAATAAACAAGTATTATTTTAAGGATCAATCATACTTAGCTCATGTTAGTGAATACATTAACTAACATTACTTAATAAAACCTTATTTTAATTGTGACCAAGTATTCTGTACTACAATTACGAATGCATTGACGTCATTAGAATTAAATGGTTTAATTTAGATTCTGTGCCTTTTAAGATTTCTATGCAAATTATTTAGCAAGACAAGGCAAGTTTATTTATATAGCACATTTCATACACAGTGGCAATTCAAAGTGCTTTACATAAACATGAATAAAAGAGACGGGTATAAAAAAATTAAAACAAATAATTAAATTGATAAAAAAAAACTGATAAAAGCAGATAAAATGTGTTAAAACGGGTTATAAAATAATAATAAAAAAGAGAAAAACATAATAGTGTGATCTGTCGGACGTAGCACAGGACTCATTCAGTAAAGGCACAGCTAAACAGATGTGTTTTCAGTCTTGATTTGAATGTGTCTAATGTTGGAGCACATCTGATCATTTCTAGAAGCTGATTCCAGCAGCGAGGGGCGTATAGTAGCTGAAAGCTGATTCACCCTGCTTTGACTGAACTCTTGGAACTTCTAGTTTATGGGATCCTAAAGATCTGAGTGATCTGTTATGTGTGTACTTAGTGAGCATATCTGTAATGTATTGAGGTCCTAGGCCATTTAGTGATTTATAGACCAGAAATAACACTTTAAAATCTATTCTAAAAGTAACTGGGAGCCAGTGTAAAGACCTGAGGACAGGTGTGATGTGCTCTGATTTTCTGGTTCTGGTCAGAATCTTGGCCGCAGTGTTTTGGATGAGCTGCAACTGTCTGACTGTCTTTTTGGGAAGGCCCGTGAGGAGGCCGTTACAGTAATCCACCCTGCTGCTGATAAAAGCATGAACAAGTTTTTCAAGTCTTTACTTGAAACAAAGCATCTAAATCTGGCAATGTTTTTGCAAGCAATGAAAGCCTCTCCACCTTTACTTGCCTTGTACACACATTATATTCAAATCTTTTCTTAATCAAGCTTTGCATTGCGATATATTTGATTTGTGTTGAAATACAAGCTTCTGTCATGTTTTCTTTTAATTTTGTGGGCAAACAAAGATTATGATTGGCCAATAGACATTGTTGACATGAGCTGATGTACTGGTTTGCCTGAAATCAGAAAGTTGCATTCAGAATGAGACTTTTTTTTGTGCTTTTTTGTGAGAAATTATGATCTAAATGTTCAGTTGTTTTCATATCTCATTTAACTATAATTATGCGGCCCATTTGATTGCATTGAAACTTTTGCAAGTGTCCGGAGTTTCAGAAACTTCTGTCAGGAAATCCAATTCATCAACGTGCTCATTCATTAGACTTGAATGGGAATAAAGCTAAAAACGTCATGGAGGACAATTGAACATGTATTAGTGCTGCATGTTTTTCTGAGCGTCATGTCTGAAGTATCTCGAATATTTGGCAGCATGAACTTTCTTTGGCTGCATAACAATAAATCCAGCAGAGACAAGTCATTGTTCACATGCTCGTGCTATCAGAAAAAATACTTGATTAGATAGTTCAAGATGGTTTCTGGCTGATCTGTTCCTGCTCTGAATTGATAAAGTGTTTCTGGATGGAAATGAGCCAAGTGTCGCTGAATCACTTTTTCTTTTCACTTTCAAGAACTTGAAGAGAATATGGGAACTAAATGTTTTACTACGAAATGTTCTGAACAGGTAGTTTTCTTTCTTTTTTCATTTCATTGGGATTGAAATGGCTCAGTTTTAATCTTGTTTTGATGCAGTTTCTGGTTTTATAGGGTTTTAGCAATTATATAAAAAGGTTTAGAGGCCATTGTGAAGTTTTTAGTGAGATTTTGAACTGAAGCTTTCATTTGGCTCATGGTAAAGGGATAGTTTGCTCCCAAAAAATGACAATTTCCTCATTATTTACTGGAGCTCAAGTGTGTCTAAACATTGTTTGTATTTCGTTCTTCTGTTGAACACACAACAAGATGTTCTGAAGAAGTTTAGTGGAAAAAAACAGCCATTGATAACCATAGTAGGAACAAAAAAGTAAATGTCTTTTTCCACCAGCATTCTTAAAGGTGCTTTATGTAAGTTTTTGACTTTTCTAAAGCGTAAAAATACCATAATATGTTTGCAGATATTTAAGAAACATGCCATGTGAACATGCATACATTGTTAATCTAAAAAACAATGCTAAAGTCAGTTATTCTGCTTTTAAAGTGTGTTTTCCGTGCTGGAATAACTGTCTTTGTTTATGTAATTTTAACCTGCCTAATGTCAATTTAGCCAATTATATTTCAGCACTCTGGGTTGCCTTGGTGGAAAACAGTGCATGTTATTCATTTATTCCGAAAAGCTCTAAAAGCATGCACTCGTGACCGAAATGTGACCTCCGGTAGATAATAGCAGACTCCTGAATGAGACACAGATTCAGAGTTTCATGTGAGGGGGCTATTAATAATATAAAAATATGAACGTAAACTTTAGGTGAGCAGGTAACTTTGTAATCCCAAGTTCTAACAACATGTTACGTGACAAGATATGCAGTTACAAGCAATTAGGCTGTTTTCACCAGACTAAATTTAAATACAGCCATTCAAAAGCACAGAATAGTGCACTCACTCACGAAATGGTACGGTTTATAAGCTAATTAAACATATTAACCCTCTTTAACATTTTTAAATGAAGATGCTGAATCACTCATATGTGTTTAGTTCTAAAGTTAAATTGCAAACGGTTTATTTTGTTTTCAAGATCTGCGGTGAACTATCTGCTGCTGCTTTCAGTAGTATGGCAGTAAATGTCATGTAAATCGGCATTCAAACTTGCATTATCAGCATTTAACACTGAATAAAGCACATGAGGTGTAGCTGAGTTGATTTCTGCTGTTCATCTGTGTGAAATTAGAAGCCGCTTCTAATATATCAATTTCAGGTGTTGGTTAGAACAAAAACTCCTTTTACTATGGAGAATATTCCTTCTACTGGGAGCCGTTGGTTTTATTTATAACACACTTTAAATCACTCGCTCATGTCCTCAATCTCGCAACCTGCGCTTGCGTGTGTTTTGATCCCGGAGTGTAACACCTAGTTCAACCACTGGGTGTCAAACTTACATACTGCACCTTTAAGTATAGTATCAACGTAATTGTTTTATGTTTATGTTAATTTAATTCCTTCATGTTGTTCCAGCACAAATCAATAGTTTTTTTTAGTGCAGAAGAAACAAACTATTTTGAAACAAGTTGAGGCTGAGTGAATGATGACGGAAATTAATTTTTGTTTTGAACTAATTATCTAACTATCTCTGATATGCTGTTTTAAAAGTTGCTATTATTCTCCTAAAATATTCTTCAGACGTATATGAGCATTATTTTTATAAATGCATATTCATTGCTCTTTTTCTATGTGTCTGAATTGGGTTGGTTCAAGGATCCAGTCTTTCCAAAAATCTGCTCTGTTTTTATTGGTCAGATCATTGACCAAGTCTGTTGTGATTGGTTAAAATAAATTGTCAATTATAATATTTGAGTTTGAGCTTTTACTCTGCACTTAGGGTGCAATGGTTTTCAGTAAAAAAATCTAATTGTCCAGTTGTCCTCCGACAGTTCAGATAATGCATTATTAACATTGGTTTTGTGAGAAAAACAACTGCAATAATGCAAAAAGTTCCACTTTTGTACACGAATGCAGCCTAAAGGTTGACATTGTTTAGTTAATAAGCACTATAGACTGGCAAATAGGGTTGTAACGGTATGAATTTTTTACGGTATGATAATCGTCTAAAACAATACCACGGTTTGACGGTTTCGCGGTATACGGTATGTTACAAATGTTACAAAATAATAGAACAGTGAAGCAAATTTGACTTTTTCCAAATAATATATTTTCAGTTACTATAAACAACACCACTTACAATGAACAAATAAAAAATAAGAAAGTAATAAATAATGTGTCAAAGTCCAAATAAAGTCCAAATAAACAGGGTGCAAATCCTCAGTAAAAAAATAGATATAAATATTTACTATACTATAAATAGTTACATAACGAAACTAGATTCAATATGGAACATCCTTAGGTTTTATGTGCCAGCATGGATATGGTTGTCTGTGGATATGGATTTGGATATGGTTGTCTGCAATGCAGACAAACAGCTGCACCTTCATTTGCATCTTTTGAAAACAGCAAGAGCAGCAGTTCGTCTTTGCTGTGTCACTGTTTTGTCATGTTTCTGTGCTGCTGTGCATGCAAAAGTACTTAGTATGAGAATTATTTCATGCAAAACTTTTTTTTTTGCGTTTTATTTAGCCGCGCATAAATGTATGCCTTTCTCTCATTCCGTGTTGTTCAAAAAGCTCATTGTTGGTCCACAAACAAAAGTGAAACCTATGCTTATTGGTTGTGATATAGTGAGTTTGAACCAATCTGGGCATGGAGGAGGGACAATGCATCAATGTATCATGTCTGGTTTGTCCGGAGACACAGTGACGAGCGTTTCTTTGTCAAATCAGCGTTGTCAAATTTTGATAACCTAACCGCACTGATTTCAGGGCCTCTGAATGTCCGCAAATGTTATGTGATACAGCACTGGAAAGCTGAGATTCTCTTCTTTATGCCAATCTTTGAATTGTATGAATCGAATCAGCGGATCAAAAGTTATTAAACATTTAAGAGCAATACTTATTTTTAGCCGTGGGCGGCTGTCTCGGTCTTTAAGGGTTAAAACCGTTGATATGCAATTGTTCATGGTATGATAGTCGTGCACGTTCAAATAGTGGTAGACCGTCATACCGGTATATTGTTACAACCCTACTGGCAAATCTATATTTGGTTTGTTTAGAAAGAAATACTAGACTAATCAATTATAGTGTGGACAGAGATTGCTTTTCTGACTCAGAAAAACGTAGAAGGGTATAACGGAGGCCGGAGCTCCAAGTGGGTGAGCCTTGGAACTCCAAGTGGGCCGGGCGAACCGTATTTAGTCGTATTTAGAGTTCAATATTGTGCTTTATGAATGTGTACACCTAACCCTAAACCCAACCTCACAGTAACCTGTTGTGTTTTATCAACGTCTACACCTAAACCCAACCCTAAACCCAACCTCATAGGAACCTGATAAACCCAATCTACTTGTGGGATAAGTCCCTCCCACTTGGAGGTCACTCAACCTACTTGCGGTGTAATCCCTCCCACTTGCAGGTCTCCGGGCGGCAGCGATACCTATGTGGAAAAACGCAGTAGCAGTAAAATGCCAGTTTGAACTAGGAGTTTTCATTCTACATCACTGTTTTAAAATGAAAATGCACTACTGTAAAAGCAGCCTTAACATTACCGTTGTTTAAAAGTGCTAATAAACACTATAGACTGGCAAACTCATATTTGGTTTACTTCAGAAGAAACTTACAATAGTTGTCACTGGGGTGGTATTTTTCTAAAAGGTACACATTTGTGCTTGAAGGGTCCATATTGGTACCTCAAAACTATATATTTGTATCTTTTAGGTACTAATATGTACCCTTGAGGTTTTAATATGGACCTTTTAGATACAAATTTTAAATTTTGAAAAAGTACCACCCCACTGACAGCTTGTATACCTTTATTTTTGAGAGTGTAGTGAAGACAGAGATTACTTTTGCGACTCAAAAAATAAATAAATAAAAAAACACAGTAAAACACTAGTCTGAAGAAGAGCTTTGAAAATGCACTACTGTAAAGGCAGCCTAAAAGTTGACCTTGTTTAAAAAGCAACAATCTAGACTGGCAAACCCATATTTGAGTTGTTTAGGAAGAAATACTAGACTTACAGACGATTATAGTGTGGACAGAGATTATTTTTGACTTAGAAAAGCACAGTAAAACGCCAGTCAAAACCAGGAGAGTTTTCATTCTAAAATGCTCTTTTAAGATTAAAATGCACTAATAAAAGCAGATAAAAAAATAAAAAATCCCATATTTGGTTTATTGGACTCAAACACAGTAAAATCACGTCTGAACAAAGAGGAGAGTTTTGAAAATGCTTTACTGTATAAGCAACCTAAAAGATGACATTGTTTTAAAAAAAAGCAACAGTATAGACAGCAAACTCCATATTTGGTTTGTTTAGGTAGAAATACTAGACTAAGCGACAATTATAGTGTGGACAGAGATTGTATTTCTGACTAAAAAACGCAGTAGAAATGCCAGTCTGAACAAAGAGAGTTTTCATTCTAAATCACTGTTTTAAAATAAAACTGCTCTACTTTAAAAGCAGCCTAAAAATTGACATTGTTTAAAAACGCAACAATATAGATAGGAAACCCATATTTTGTTTGTTTAGAAAGAATTGCAATGAATCAATTATAGAGTGGACAGAGATTGCTATCAAATTTCGCTATACGAAAGTGTAGTGACAAATAAAGGCTTGATTTGATTGATTGATTGATTGATTGATTTTTTTGACTCAACACAAAGTAGAAACACCAGTCTAAACAAGGGCAAGACAAAAGCAACAATATAGACAGGCAAACCCATATTTGGTTTGTTTAGGAAGACACACTGGACTTTTATGCAGTGAACTTTTTTTACCTGCACTTTGCAGAGCTTTTAGGTGCCCAAACAGCCTCATGAAAGGTATTATGTTCTGTTGTTTGAATCCAAAATGAGATTGTGTTGATTGATTAGTTTCTTGATTTGGTGTTGTAAGAGACTAAGGGGTTTTAAAATTGTACAAAATATTAGCTTGTCAGCACAAAGCTCCCTGAAGAGTTTTTCTTTTCCATTTAATGAGGTATGTGTTACAGGTCCATGTAAAATGTCAGCCCTGAAAATAAGTTTTGAATGCCACGAGTGCTCAGAGACTGAGGAATAAAGAAAAGATTTCTGATAAACTTGCTTTACAAGCAGATTTAGTGACCTAAATATGCCCCAAAAATACAGAGAAAGTTAACTTTTTATATTTCCTATGAAATAATTGATTAACTTGTTATCCAGGCACATTGTATGTACAACTGAGTTTCTTTTGAATGTCTAAGATATATATGTTTGTGTTTGTGTGTGTTTGAGTGTGTTTGTGTGTGTTTTTTGTGTTTGTGTGTGTGTGTCCATCTATCAATCCAATGTGTTGAAGCTAGGGCTGCACAATATTTAGTTTTTCTGTGATAATATATTGTGATATGAGTATAATTTCAAACACTGACTTCATTTGGAAAGACATTTTACATTTGATTGGGATGATTTTGTAGGAAAGTGCATCTGCATCAATTATATTGATAATATTGATAATTATTCAATAATATATAAAAATTATATATATTTAAATTATTTATTTATATATATATATATATATATATATATATATATAATTTATTTATTTTTTATTTTTTCCAGAACAACTGAACACAGAGTTATGGGACCAGAAAAATATCAGTCTGTAAACATTTCTTGTACTTTAAATGAGGAAAATAAAAATGTGTTGTGGATGTGATAAAAAAAGGCTGCTGGTTTACACTATAAACCACACTTTGTAGAAATTCTGTGAGTTAAACTGCACAACCCAAAAGAAACAGTAATAATTAAAAGTATAAGACTTGGCTCACTATAAAACAGAAATTTTAGATTTTTTCAATTTAATATTTTCACATTAATGAGAAAAAAAATGTGGTTATGGATGTGACATCTCTCTGTTATGGATGTGACGGATGTGAAATTGCCACTTGTATGACTTTGCTAAATCAAATGGAATAGTTTGAAAACATTGACTGATGCATTATTGAGTATTTCTAAAGTACTGTAAAATATTTGCGTTATACTTGGACGTTTCCATATTTTTGGTGAAAAACACATTTTTTTTCATGGCAAGGTTGACATTTGAGCAATGTATATGAGAAATTCCATGAAAATGTCAACCTTGCCATGAAAAAAACGTGTTTTTCACCAAAATATGGAAACGTCTACAGTGGTGTCTGAGGCATACAATAGGTCCATTTCCATATACTGATGTCCTATTATTCTACTGTGCCCTGGTATATCCAAGATTTTCTTTATAGGGCACCTTTAAAACATTTCCTGCAAACATTTATGCATGTTCTTAAACACAGCTGATTAGCCATTGTGTTCACATGTAGTGTAAACACAGACACAGGGACACAGCCAAAGGGGACACAGACAAAGCATTTCATTGGTACTGAACTCAAAACCTTTGACACTTACCAGCGCCTACATTGACAGAAATTCTGCAGCATACCCACAATCCTGTGCTGATAATCCAGCCCCGAATCAATCCTCCGAAGAATCAATTATTTAACCCAGTTTGTCCATCACCACATAGATTCTAAAGACGGGCAACTGTCCAAGACGTTGCATTGCAAAGGTTTTCTCTATATGCCTTGATTGAAGAATTCGCTCATTCGTCTCGTCTCTGTTTCGATGGGTTTCTGTCTTTCACACCAAACTCGAAATGCTGTCCGCATGTATAAAGAGCTCAGCCGCTGCCGGCGAGATCCTGAGGGACGGTTGGATGTTTTGTTTTGGGAAACAGGCCTCTGGTCATTAGAATGAGCTGTTGAGTCGTGATTTAAAATGAGAGACAGCAGCACCGTATCTGTCTTCATCCTTCACTCCATCCCATGAGACAGATTAATGAGTTTGACCTGAAGGCTTTCCGAGTGACAAAGACATCGAGACGGATGGAGGAGCTTTAGAAAGGCCCACAAAGCTGAAAAGAACCTAGAAAGGAGATATAAAAGGAATTTAACAGGTTATTCATTGAGTTAAAATATAGGAATGACCAAAAATAGACAAAAAAAATTACGTTGGCTGTTTGTTTGTTCAAACTACTTGTATAAAATAAGCTGAAATTACACAGTTCTTAAGTTTTTTGGGGACAACGTAATTGTTTTATGTTGTTTTAATTGTTTTAATTCTCTTAAATTTGTAAAAAGTTACCTTCATTCATTCATGTTGTCCCAAACACAAATCAAAACGTGTTGAACCTAGCATTTTTGTACATTGTATTAGACATGAAGTGTATTGCACTTTCAGGGAAAACTATCTTTATAATTTACGTTGGCATTAGAGCTGCACAATTAATAGAAAAAGATCGCAATCTCGATTCGACCCGCAAGACGATCTTAAAGAGCCCATATTATACATGAAATAGGGTCATATCTTGGTTGTAAGGGTCTCCAACAACAGTCTAATATGCATGCAAGGTCAAAAAACACTTTCATGGTCTTATAATCTGCATTTATTTTTACCTAATTATCCCAGCGACTCCTGTATGAATCGTCCAGTGATTCATTTGTTCCCAAACCCCTCCTTAGCGCGAAGCTAATCTGCGCTGATTGGACCGATGACAGTCTGTCGCGATTGGTCGACTGCCTTCAGTCAGAGAGTGAAATGGCCAATAGCTAATCAGCAATTTAAAAAGTAATCACAGTTCATACACGCTAGATAGTGTAGGCGTGGATTTTAGCTGCCACACACACACAAACACCTCCGGACGAGAACGCTCCCGCTTCCGCCCGCACCCGCCAGGTTTTAGCCTTAGAACCCGCCCCGTATTCTGCCCGCCGCGCCCGATCCCGCTAAAGAGCGGGGGAGAACAAAACCGAAAATCTGTATAAACACACACACAGCACCAAGCATAAAGCTCTCGCTCGCTCGCTCGCTCGCTCTCTCTCTCTCTCTCTCTCTCTCTCTCTCTCTCGCTCTCTCTCTCTCTCTCTCTCTCTCTCTCTCTCTCTCTCTCTCTCTCTCTCTCTCTCTCTCTCTCTCTCTCTCTCTCTCTCTCTCTCTCTCTCTCTCTCTCTCTCTCTCTCTCTCACTCTCTCTCTCTCTCTCTCTCTCTCTCTCATACGCGCGCGTGCGCACTAACACACAAGCACCAAGCAGACACATCTTTCTCTTTCTCAGGCAGCCCGCTCCCGTCCCAAATCAAACCCGTTACCGACCGCTCCGGCGATTTATTCGGAAATTTATTCCCGCGCCGCAGAAATCTGGCGCGGGGACAGCCGCGGGTATGCACACCTCTAACGTTACCACGGAGCTCCATAAACAAAGCAGCACGCGTCGCGTTTTTAACGTGACTTTGCACGCGATAAGAGAATATAGCCAGTTAACCTGATACAGTACACGCAGTTACAAGTAACAAATCACAACTAAATACATTTGCAAGCTAGAGTCAACGAGGCAACAACTTTAACCGCACGTACTTACACTTGAGAAATGGAAGAAACCCATCCTGACGTCCATCAGTTACTCTTTACTGATCCTTCCTTTAACAAACTCAGATGAAGTATTCTTTGTAGCATGTAGCTTCCAGAAGTTTCCAGTAGTTTCCAACTGCTTGGCTATAATGCTGAGGTTTCATCTTTGGGTAGAGACTCAATATATCCATCTGCAATGTGACTTCAATCGACCGGCATGTTTGTGTGCGTGTGTTTGTGGGTGTGTGTGTGTGTGTGTCTGGGTTACTGCGTCAGAGGGCGGGGCCTCAGGTTTGAAATCTCCCGGGTTTGCGCGTGCACGTGAAAAACTTTGTTTCGTTCGTACGTCATGGCGAAACACCTAATGAGTCGGTATCAAGGCGACTCGTTTGAAGCACTATGAATCGACTCTTTTATAGATGAATCAACAGTTTTAAACACTGTACTCTTACAGATTTAAGCCTTAGCTGGATACTTCACTTCACTTAGAGCTGTGTTACACACTACATGGAGGGGAATTTTCAAAAACCCATAATATGGGCTCTTTAACCCAGAATTTCTACGATTCACCCAATCATATTTTCAAGTTCAGGAGAGAAGAAAAGGCGGCTGCACAGGTCTACAGGTCTTCACATTGTTTTACATGCCTTGTTCAGCAACGTGGACACCCATGGTGTTGAAAGTGTCACTTACTGTATTTATAAGGTATAATTCACCCAAAAATGACATTTCTGTCTACATGTAATGATGTATTCGCGGCCACGATATCACACATGACATGAGCTGCTGACCGTGAGCCGTCACACAGAGAGGGCTGCCGCGGGCCTGTGATTGCAGTCTACTTTAGCGAACAGAACCTGCATAGACTGTGAATAACAGGTAATGAAGTTGTAAATAACGTTCAGTTTGTGAAACAGAGTGATCATTTGATAGTCGCTCGGGAAGCACGAACCGCACTTAGCAGTGAAAATAAAACCGAAAGCATGCACAACTTTTAAATAATCATATGGCATTATAGAGTTATGATTAGGCTACGACAAGCGTTTGATATGCTTTTTTTTTCTTCTTAGCGAACACATAGTGTTGTGTATGAGAATAAACATTAGAACTACATATTAATATAGTATTCTTTTTTTTTTTTTACTATATGTTTGAGGAAAAAACAATAATAATAGCCCACTCATATTAACCTTTATTTTATATCTACAGAATGGTGAGAAAATCGTGATCTTGATTTTAAGCAAAAAGATCGCGATTCCAGAATCGTGCAGCTCTAGGGCCCTATCATACACCCGGCGCAATGTGGCCACGCTTTTTAAATAGCAAATGCATTTGCGCTCAAATGTGCACCCACAGGCGTTCTGGTCTAAAAAAAGCAGGCGTGTTTTGGCGCGTTGTTATTTTGAGAAACTGTAAATAGTCTGATCTTTAGACCAGAACAAAGTCGGTCTATTGTCTTGCGCAAAGTGCGCCTGGCTTACACACTACACACAAGATGCAGAGCAATACGCAAATATCTTTACATATGAAAAATATATAATATCTTAAGGATATGTGTATATATATATATATATATATATATATATATATATATATATATATATATATATATATATATATATATATATATATATATATATATATATATATATATAATAAGGATATATACTTGATATAAATATAAATGATTAAAATATTACAAAACATATTAATTTCTAGCCTACATGTAGATTTAAAAACCACTGCCTTACTTTCTTCATCTCGGGAGGCTTTTTCAGCTCATTCAATTTGCTTTTGTATAATGTCATTATTATTAGCAGTATTATTTATTATATCCATATTTATATTTGTTTTATTAAAAACAAGCTTAAATTTGTCCACCTGTCAAATTTTAGACCATATGGGGCATGGCAGGTGTATTTGGAAATAACTCAGTATTTTGATCACACTTGGTCATTATTGTTCATTTATTCGTTTGCTGGAAATTAGAACTGAATTTAGAAATAGTTTTGAAACAAATCTTTGCGCTTAACAAACAAAATTAATTATTTATAGGCTAATTGATGTGCGTAAAGGTTTCCCTATCCAAGAGAGCAAAAGCGAAAGTGAACTTACTTTGTTTTATGTTGTTTTAATTGTTTTAATTCTCTTAAATTTGTAAAAAGTTACCTTCATTCATTCATGTTGTCCCAAACACAAATCAAAACGTGTTGAACCTAGCATTTTTGTACACTGTATTAGACATGAAGTGTATTGCACTTTCAGGGAAAACTATCTTTATATTTTACGTTGGCATTAGAGCTGCACAATTAATAGAAAAAGATCGCAATCTCGATTCGACCCGCAAGACGATCTTAACCCAGAATTTCGTCAAAATGCGCTTATGGCGCGACGCAGCTGACTCTTAAAGGGAATGGGAGATGAGACTCTAATTGGTTTATTCTCAAAACACACCTATAACTCATTAAGAAAATAAACTCAACCCTTTTAGACCATGCGCCTTGGCGCAAAGCGGATTTTCCCTTCCTTAAATTAGCAAAAACGCGTCCTGACACGCCCTGAAAGTGTTTGCGCTCTGCGCATGGACCTTCAAAATAGAGCCCCTAGTCTGCATATAGCAATGTAAAATACAAAAATTCAATGAAAAAGGTGATGATCACTTTATGTTCATCATCTTTTATAAGTGCATAGTGTTGAGGCATACCTGTCCAATCTCCGTTTTTTTTGCCGGGATTCTCTCATATTTTACAATTCTATCCTGCAATCCTCCCATAAAGGTTTTTCCCGTATTTCTCCCGTAATCTAAAATTTTCAATGAAGGGTGGCAATAAATATCAAAGAGCCGATCCTCCCTATATGCCACCTATACTGCTAAACCTCCAGAAGATGCCCCTTGCTTTTAAATGCGAATCTGTTCTATAATAATAATAATTCATTTTATTTGTAAATGGCGCCTTTCTAAACACCCAAGGTCGCCTTTCAATAAGCATCAACAGCCATGCTAATACAAATAATAAAACATTACTAAACGAGCATTGACCAAACAGGTATAAACACACATCGCAAATATAAAATATATTTATGATAAAAAACATGATAAAAAATTGTTAAAGGAATTCCTGCTTAAAAAGATTCTTTAGATGAGATTTAAAAGTGTAAAGACTATCAGTGCTCTTTAGATCTAGGGGAAGCGAGTTCCATAGCCGAGGAGCCATAGAGCTAAAAGGTCTGTCTCTCATTGTGCTCAATCGAGTGCCAGTTGTGTGCTTTCATTTTATTTAGACCTAAAAACACACTGAAGTAAATATAAAAATGGTGAGATTCCCTTCCTTTTCTTTACAGGCGCTGCTGGGCCTCCCATGCAATCCTCAAAAAACAATGAGTTCATGTAGCGGTGCGTGACTGTCAGACGCGCTCCATAGTGATAAATAGACAGTTTCCCAAACAGATTCTGTACACATGATTTAAAGTGGAGCGAGGGTGGACACTTTGGGTTTTAGTTGCGTTTAAACAGTTTGAGATTCAACCCCCCAAGACATATGTTTTTGAATCGCTATCATTGTTGTGCTGTAGCGTATAGCCACTTGTGGTTTTGACCCCCCACCTATTGAACGTTTAAAGTACTGCACTGTATTATACTGTATTTCACTTTTACTTTTGTCAGCGTGCAGTCAAGAATAACGCACATGGAGATTATTTCTGGGGCTGATTCAAACGTTAAGGAAAAAATGGGCATAAGTCCTCTATTTTTTACTAAAACTCTATTTTTGTAAATATTCAAAGATGATTTGATTATTATCAGTTTTATACCACCTGTATTTATTCGAACAAACACTTCTTCATGGCTTACACGTTATGGTGTGGTGTAAAAAATATGCTGATTGTGCTAATAATTGATTCAAGTGGTCTCATTTAATAGATTTTCCTCATATGCGTATTGAGAGTCCTATGACAGCTATGTACACTTTACTGGTGGTTGAATTGAACTTATTAAAGTAAATGTAAATATATATACTTACTTCCCCCCCTCTATGTTGTAGTTTTACGAAAAAGAATGATATTGAGAAGAACAATGGCCAGTAAAGTCAGTAAAGTTACCCAAACTGTTTCTGCTGTTGGATGAATGTTGTCTGGATACCCATTCATTTCCTATGGTGGTTCACAAAATTCAATGAAAGTGATCATTACTTTTATATGGTCATCATCTTTTATAAGTGCATAGTGTTGAGGCATACCTGTCCACTCTCCGTTTTTTTGCCAGGATTCTCCCGTATTTAACAATTCGATCCTGCTGTATTATCCCATAAAGGTTTTTCCCGTATTTCTCCCGTAATTTACAATTTTCAATGAAGGGTGGCAATAAATATCAAAGAGCCGATCCTCCCTATATGCAACCCATACTGCTAAACCTCCTGGGGACGCCCCTTGCTCTTAAATGTGCATCTGTTCTGTGCTTTCGTTTTATTTAGGCATGAAAACACACTGAAATATATTTAAACGGCAGGATTCCCTTCCTTTCCATTGCAGGCGCCACTCCCCTTCCTATGCAATCCTCAAAACAGTCAGTATCAAGAATGATATTGAGAAAAACAATTGCCAGTTACCCGAACTGTTTCTGCAGTTTTTACGCTATCTGTTAAAATTTTGGGAAAGCAACAATTGGTTGGGGCAGAAAAATA
>NC_133182.1:10655000-10780000 GCF_049306965.1 Danio rerio
AACCATTCAATTAATCTGTTTTGTTCACTGATGTACTGCTCAAAAAATAAAGGGAACACATGGAGTTACATTGTGCTGTTTAAGTGTTCCCTCTGTATTTATGAGCCGTATATTTCAGGGTTTCTGCAGGTTTCACCAAGTCAAATTTAAGGCTTTTTAAGACTGTAAAGAATGAAATTTCAGACTTATAAGGACTAAACGCTAAGGATTTTTTTTGTAGCCCAGCAAGAAAAAATCTAATTAGTTATTTCTTAGCCACATATTTAAAATTTTGGGTCAAAACAAGTATACCTTAGTTGTATACAACATAACTTAAAAAAAAACTCTTTACAAACTAAATGTATGCACAACAGACTGTTATAATATAAGTTATGAACGTTTTTGAGATGTAGTGATTGGATGCGTGTTGGATCGATTAGGTAGCTTTAGATAAACAAAGGAAAATTAAGACTCGTTTAAAATGATTTATGACCTAAAATTTCAGTGCATTTAAGACTTTTTAAGACATGGATACTCTGATATATATATACACATACATACATGCATATATACAGTATAAACATATATCAGATCAAATGCATCTATCTATCTATCTATATCTATCTATCTATCTATCTATCTATCTATCTATCTATCTATCTATCTATCTATCTATCTATCTATCTATCTATCTATCTATCTATCTATCCATCTATCCATCCATCCATCCATCCATCCATCCATCCATCCATCCATCCATTATAATACTCAATCATCCATCCATCCATCCATCCATTATAATACTCAATCATCCATCCATCCATCCATTATAATACTCAATCATCCATCCATCCATCCATTATAATACTCAATCATCCATCCATCCATCCATTATAATACTCAATCATCCATCCATCCATCCATTATAATACTCAATCATCCATCCATCCATCCATTATAATACTCAATCATCCATCCATCCATCCATTATAATACTCAATCATCCATCCATCCATCCATTATAATACTCAATCATCCATCCATCCATTATAATACTCAATCATCCATCCATACATTATAATACTCAATCATCCATCCATCATTATAATACTCAATCATCCATCCATCCATCCATCATTATAATCAATTGTCCATACATCTATCCATTACTATGCTTAATTATCCATCCATCCATCCATCCATCCATCCCTCCATCTATCCATCCATCCATTGCTATATTCAATTATCTATCCATCCATTATAATACTCAATTATCCATCCATCCATCATCCATCCATCATTATAATACTCAATCATCCATCCATCCATCATTATAATAAATTGTCCATACATCTATCCATTACTATGCTTAATTATCTATCCATCCATCCATCCATCCATCCATCCATCCATCCATCCATCCATCCATCCATCCATCCATCCATCCATCCATCCATCCATCCATCCATCGCTATATTCAATTATCTATCCATCCATTATAATATCCATCCATCCATCCATCCATCCATCCATCCATCCATCCATCCATCCATCCATCCATCCATCCATCCCTATAATCAATTATCTATCTATCCATCCATCCCTATAATCAATTATCTATCTATCCATCCATTATTATATTCAATTATCCATCCATCTGTCTATCCGTCTATCTATCTGCCTGTCCGTCCGTCCGTCTGTCTGTCTGTTCTTTTTTGTTTTTGTTTTTTATTCTTGTGTGTGTATATGCTAAAATAAATTATATGTATTTAATTATAAGATATACATGTAAATTCTTGCACAAGACACTTGAGTATGGAAAAAAAAAACATAAATCTTTTTTATAAATCTTTTTTCTGTGTGTAGGCAAAATATTATATTAATTAATAACTAAATTAAATATGAAAATGATATATGAATATATATAAATCTCAAATAATAATTAAATAATAAAAATGCTTGTATTAAATAATGCTTGTATTCTCAGTGTGTGTAGCAGTATGTTTTAAAATAGAGAGTTAAAAATACAACTAAGCCTAAATAAGGACAACATATAAAATGAAAGCAGATTAAAACCATTAACTAATATATACAGTCTATAGTGATGTTTTAATACCTCACTAGCATTTATTTAATTAATGACAAAATAATCCGTGAACAAGTATTTATTTCTGCATTTATTTCTCTGTTCGCGTTAGGATGGATTTTGACGACGAGGACGGCGAGGGACCCAGCAAATTTTCAAGGTAAAACCTCACACCATTTCCAGCTTTCCAAACCACCCGATTAGACCACAATCCTCCATGTCCTTTGTGTTGTGTTTTCAGTTGTTTGAGCATATCTTTCAGCTGTGTGTGTTCATCTGTCATCAGCTTATGTTTTCTTTGAGTTGGTGTTGTTTTTAAGGAGCTGTAAGTCTCGACTGACGGTTCAGCGTTAGTGGAGACACACTGACCCCTGCTGGAGACTCAGGACAAACGCGCACAAAATCCATCAGTAAACGTTAAAACTTCGGGAGACTGTCAATGTTTACTCGCCCGCATGCTTTTTCATGCTGCTGACGAACATGGGGTGATTAAATGATGATGCACAAGTCAAGAAGCAGGCACAATTAAAGTGCAAAAAATGAAAATATACTAATATAAAAAAAATCTATCTATATTTTTTTAAAGGTAAATTTTATTTAATATGATAAGAATTTAATTTAATTTAAAAGGGAAAATAAAAGCATTTTTAGTAGTATCCAGAGTTATTATAGTTAATTACAAATGTATAAAAAATACAAAATAATTTTATTTCATGAAATACAAAAAGTGCAGGAAAGTGAATACATGATTATATACAAGTCAAGCAGACATAAAAGCATTATAATAGAATTATTAGCCCCCCTGAATTATTAGGCCCCCCGTAAAAAATTTCCCTAATTTCTGTTAAACAGAGAGAAGATTTGTTCAACACATTTCTAAACATAATAGTTTTAATAACTCATTTCTAATAACTGATTTATTTCATCTTTGCCATGATGACAGTAAATAATATTTGACTAGATATTTTTCAAGACACTTCTATACAGCTTAAAGTGACATTTAAAGGCTTAACTAGGTTAATTAGGTTAACAAGGCAGGTTAGGGTAATTAGGCAAGATATTATATAATGATGGTTTGTTCTGTGGACTATTGAAAAATATAGCATAAAGGGGCTAATAATATTCTCCCTAAAATGTTTTTTTTTATATTTTATTCTAGCCGAAATAAAACAAATAAAACTTTCTCTAAATGTAAAAATATTATCGAACATACTGTGAAAATGTCTTTGCTCTGTTAAACATTATTTGGGAAATATATGTTAAAAAAAAATTCAAAGGGGCCTAGACTTATAATAAAAGTAGTTTTACATTTTTTAAACTCCATTTTAAGGACAAAAACTGAAACTGGAAAGGATTAAATAAAAACACTGAATAATTTATTAACGTATTATAGTACAAATAAAACCATAAAATTAAAATAAATGAGAAAAAAATGTTGTAATATTAATAAATTATTCCTGGGTAACTTGTTTATCATAATTTAAGTGCAAAACAATAAATAAAGCAAATACAAATATGAAAATAAATAAGCATTTAAAAGGAAAAATAAAATAATTTAAAAGTATCCCGAGTTATTGTAGTTGATTACAAATAAAACCATAAAATATTATAAATTCATTAATTATAATTATTAAAAAACTAATTTAAAAAGCAATACAATTAAAATGAAAAGCAACAATACAAAAGAGACGGAAATAAGTCGCAATATTAAAGTAAACTGATATAACATACAATATGTTGATACAATAGTTACAGTGAAACTAAATGTATCAATGAATTAAATTTTAGGTAGTTGCTAAAATTAAACAAAACACAATTTCTCATGTTTGGTTTATTTTTACTTTAGATTTGCTAAGATTAATTAAAGCAGACATAGCAAATGTGTACAACACTGAGATACTGACACTTACTGTAGTTTGTGTTTTTATTTATTTTCTTTTGTTCTTCATTATCACATTACCATATTCACACACACTATCTGTAAGTCAAGCCATACAACACAAGAAATATGCTTCATAATCACTTCATTTTAGCCTCAATCATAAACTTCAGAGCTTCTACACCTGCTCACGTTCCTTACATTGCTCTTTTTCTGTCCGACAGGTATGATGATGATCAGATTCCTGGTGATAAGGAGCGTTACGCCAGGTAGGAGAAGATCCTCCACGTAAACAGAAAAATGGATCTCCTTCTCTTCAATTATGGCTATTTAAAGGGGCAGTTCACCCAAAACTGAACCTTTACTCACTGTTAACTCTACTTCAGCTGGTTATTAACGTTTATGAGTTTCTTCATTAGGTTGAACACAAAAAGAAGATGTTTTGAAGAATGTTTAAAACCGGTAACCATTGACTTCTATTGTTGAATAAACAATGGAAGTCAATGGTTACTAGTTTTCTGCTTTCTTCAAAAGTGTATATGAAGCGCTCAGATGCAAAAGCCGCTAAACGCCATTTCTGCCATAAATGAGATAACGGCATTGAGTGAATGCTTAGTCACGTACTACACCATCAACAAATAGATTTGCTTCAAATCATCTGAATCCCAGCGTCAGCGCTTTCAGAAATAACAGTTTGTTGGCAAAAGCCGCTAAGCGCCACCTGCCTTTGACAGCGAAAGCCGCTATATACCGAGACCCAATCAGAAGCGGGAATTGAATCATATGTTTACAATGTAGCAGCAAGCTGATACACCGGCTTTTATGAAGAGACACATACCACTTAAATTGTTAAAATAAGCAGCTACCATTGACTTGCATTGTTGGAATTGCAGTAGAAGTCAATGGTTACCGGTTTTCAGCTTTCTTTAAAAATATATATATATATATATATATATATATATATATATATATATATATATATATATATATATATATATATATATATACATACAGTTAAAGTCAGAATTATTAGCCCCCTCTTGATTTTATTTTATCATTTTAATTATTTCACAAATTATTTTTAACAGAGCAAGGAAATTTTCACAGTATTTCTGATAATATTTTTTCTTCTAGAGAAAGTCTTATTTGTTTTATTTAGGCTAGAATAAAAGCAGTTTTTAATTAAAAAAAAAAACATTTTTGGGACAAAATTATTAGCCCTTTTAAGCTAATTTTTTTTTCGATAATCTACAGAACAAACCATCGTTATACAATAACTTGCCTAATTACCCTAACCTGCCTACTTCACCTTATTAACCTTGTTAAGCCTTTAAATGTCACTTTAAGCTGTATAGAAGTGTCTTGAAAAATATCAAGTAAAATATAATTTACTGTCATCATGGCAAAGATAAAATAAATCAGTTATTAGAAATAAGTTTTTAAAACTATTATGATTAGAAATGTGCTGAAACAATCTTCCCTCCAAACAGGGGCGCTAATAATTTAATTCAGGGGGGCTAATAATACTGACTTTAGCTGTGTGTGTATATATATATATATATATATATATATATATATATATATATATATATATATATATATATATATATATATATATATATATATATATATATATATATATATATATATATATATATATATATATATATTAGGGGTGTAACGGTTCACAAAAATCATGGTTCGATACGATACAATGGTGTCACGGTTCGGTACGTTTTCGATACAGCAAATAAAGAAAAAAGCAAGATGATTTCTCTGATTTAATTTTTTTATGTATTAAAACTATCATAAAAGTATGATCCTGTTTTTTTTTTCTTTTACTTTAAACAGTGATAGACCTGTACTTCCGGGGTTTCTGCTTAGCAGCAAATAAAACAAATCCTTCTCTATACTTAAAACCAACAAGCTTCCTATAAAAATAAATATAATATTGTAGTTAAACAAATAAAAAGAAAAGAACACTTTAGTTTTATATGGAGCTCAGTTTCAACCAATTTTTAAGTTTTTTTATTTCCAGAAAGATGAGTGTCCACCTTTTCAGATCTGCTTGATGTCACCTGCCATTTTAGTGGATCTGAAAGCAGGAATTATCTGACTGAAATGGGCCTATGAAGGAATAATGTAACGGGGCTCTATTACATTTAACAGTTTCTTAAAACCTAACATTTCCACTACCAATTAAGATCTCTCAGATGTTTTTTTTTTTCCATCACTCTCTTGGTAGCGGTGATGGTGCGCGACTTATCTGAAGAGCAGTGGGGGCGTGTGCGTGCGATGTACCTGAGCGGCGGGGTTGAGTTGTGCCCAACGTACATGAAGAGCTGGGAGGGATGAGATGCGCGATATCCAGAAGATTATCATTCGTTTGCGGGCATCCAGGAGTCTCCCGAAGCTTCCAGAAGACGGGGATGTCTGGGATTACATTAACGTTCCTTGCCATTTTGCGAGCTAGTGTAGTGTTACTTAAAAATAATAATAAAGAAATAAATAAATAAAAAAAAAAAATATATATATATATATATATATATATATATATATAGAAAGCTGAAAACCGGTAACTATTGACTTCCACTGTTATTCCAACAGTTGAAGTCAATGGTAACCGATTTATATATATATGGTTGGATATATATATATATATAAATGATGAAAACCAGTAACCACTGACCTCCATTGTTGCAAAAAAACAATGGAAGTCAATGGTTACTGGTTTTTAAAACCATATATATATATTTATATATATATATAGAAAGCTGAAAACCGGTAACTATTGACTTCCACTGTTATTCCAACAATTGAAGTCAATGGTAACCGATTTATATATATATGGATGGATATATATATATAAATGATGAAAACCAGTAACCACTGACCTCCATTGTTGCAAAAAAACAATGGAAGTCAATGGTTACTGGTTTTTAAAACTATTGACTTTACATATTTTTTTGATTACAATGGAAGTCAATGGCTACCATTTTTATACATAAATGTTTGAAGCTGTAAAGCGGCAACCAATGACTTCCATTGTTTTTCCTACACACACACACACACACACACACACACACACACACACACACACACACACACACACATAAATATATATATAAATGGTAGCCATTGACTTTCATTGTAATAAAAAAAATATGTAAAGTCAATAGTCATTGTTTTCAGTTTTCTTCAAAAAAATATAAAGGAGAAAAACAATGGAAGTCAGTGCTAACAGGTTTTCAGCTTTCTTCAAAATATTTTCTTTTTTAGTTCAACAGATGAAAGAAGCTTGTAAATGTATGAAACAAGTAAAGAGTGAGTAAATGATGGCAGAATTTTCAGTATTGGGTGAACTGTCCCTTTAATTATCCTCCACTGGCACGTTCATCTCAGAGTCTTGTGGCTTTTTTGCACAGATACTGAGCCGCAAGATTTATTGGATCACATTTTGTGCTTTAAAGGATTTATTCGCAAATGTCGGCGTTTAGTTTATTACAGATGTCTCTGCTAAATCATCAAGATGAAGTATATATAAAAAAGTCTTGAATGTTTTAAAGTGTCGCTGTAGATCAGTTCAAGGATCTAAAAAATTTAGGGTTTCTTGTACGAGTTTCACAAAAACGAGCAAGAAGTTGTTCAGCGAGAGCAAAGAGCTGAATGCTTCCTTTATAGTAATTTAAAAATTAATGTTCATCGGTTAAAGTCAATGTCAAAAATATGCAAGTTAATGAGGTTAGCCGTGCGGCTAATATAATAACACAATTGATGATGCAGCAAACTAAAAAGCGAGGTTTAGGAATGCTGCACTCACCAGAAAAGGTAAAAATTGTTTTTTTAATTGTTTTTCACATTGGAAATATTTTATAAACTAATAAATAATAGCTTCAAGAGCCTGAATTTCTTTTATATATGTTTATATTTTTGTAAAAATGAAATCAAAATGAAGTCTATACATAGTTTTAAATGTACATTATTTAGCTATTTATTTGGTGTTAATAATTATATATTATGTTAGTAATAATAATAATAATAATCATCATCATTAATTTTATAAATATAATGATTACAAAAAGCTAAGTTTTACAGTGTACATTCACCGGCCACTTTATTAGGTACATCTATCAATAAGGACCAAAATCTTTGAGGAATATTATCAGTACTTTGATGAATCTTTGCCACAGTTCTGAAGGCAAAAGGACCATCCCGGTACTAGTAGGTGTACCTAATAAAGTGGCTGGTGAGTGTATGTGTACATCCCAGTGACTATCACAGCATATATATTATATACATTACTATTATAATTAGTATTTTGTTTGATTTAATACATTACAAATTTACAAAATAAAAGATATTAATATTTTCAGTATAGTACTATTACTGCTATTAAATATTGTAGTATTTTGTATAGTATTTTGGTTTAGTAATTACACTTAAAATTTTTGTAATGACTGTTATCAACACTTACAGTATAGTACTTTTATTGATATGATATGCAGTACTATCATGCACTGTATATTATATTTAAATACATTATAAATATATGTAATAAACGTTATTAATACTTGCAGGATAGTACTATTATACTATTATGTACAGTATTTTGTTATAAATATATGAAATGATACAGTTATTAGTGCTTGAAATATGTCACTAAGTAATGTTATGTTAAATGCTTTTTATGTACTTTATTTTATTGTTTAATTACGTTATAAATACATGTAATAAGAATTATTAATACTTGCAGTGTAGTACTATTATTATATTATATACAGTACTATTACGTACAGTATTTTATTATAGACTTATGACAGAATACAGTTATTGCTTATGCTTGAAGTATGTTACTATTATTACTGTTATGTGCATTGCTTTTATTTACAATATATTATTATTTAATTACATTATAAATAATAAATAATTTATTAATGCTTGCTGTTATAAGTTCAAATCATTAGTTTCCTGTGAATTTATTTTTTTATTTTAAACATTTGTATATATAAGGAATTTTTCACAGTATTTCCTATAATATTTTTTCTTCTTGAGAAAGTCTTATTTGTTTTAATTCAGCTAGATTAAAAGCAGTTTTTATTTTTTTTAAGAAACATTTGAGGTCAATATTATTAGACTCATTAAGCAATAATTTTCTACAAAATTTAGAAATGTTAAAAAAATTCTACAGAAATTGGGGAAAATATGTACACGTGGGCTAATAATTCTGATTTCAACTGTACATTATATTATTATGTTTAATTAATCTATATAAAACATAAAACTAACAGTAAAGTGTTGGTGCAGTGCATGTGTCTGTGTGTTTGTGACTCTCTGCTGTGTCTTATTGTTGTTGGTCTGCGTGCAGAGAGAATCACAGCGAGATCGAGCGGCGCAGACGAAATAAAATGACGCAGTACATCACCGAGCTGTCGGACATGGTACCCACCTGCAGCGCCCTGGCCAGAAAACCAGACAAACTCACCATCCTGCGCATGGCCGTCTCTCACATGAAGTCCATGAGGGGAACCGGAAACACCTCAACCGACGGCGCCTACAAACCCTCCTTCCTCACTGAACAGGTGAGCCATCAGCAGCTGCTGTTTTCAGGGTTGCCAGATTTTTTTTTGCTAAAGTAAAGTAGCCCAAAGGCCAAACAAACTTTATTTTTAGTTGTCCCTTTAAAGGGAACTATTATGCTTTCTTTTACAAGATTTAAAATATGATGTCCAGAGGTGGGTAGAGTATCCAAAATCTATACTCAAGTAAAAGTACTTGCAGAAATTTTTACTGAAGTAAAAGTAGCAATCTTAAAAGTTAATCGAGTAAAAAAAGTAAAAAAGTATCTGATGAAAATATTACTCAAGTAAATAGTTAGTCGTTACTTTTCAATATATATATTTATACAGCTGAAGTCAAAATAATTTTTTTCTTTTTCAAATGTTTCCCAAGTGATGTTTACCAGAGCAAGACATTTTTCACAGTATTTTCTGTAATATATTTTCTTCTGGTGAAAGTCTTACTTGTTTTATATCGACTTTAATAAAAGCAGTTTTCAATGTTTTCTAAATAATTTTAGGGTGCCTAATTACCCTAACTTGCCGAATTAACCTGGTTAAGCCTTATAATGTCACTTTAAGCTACATACTAGTATCTTGAAAAACATCTTGTGAAATATTATGTGCTGTCATCATAGAAAAGATAAAAGAAACTTGTTATTAATTATTAGTTATTAAAAGTATAGAAATGTGTTGATAAAATCTTTCTGTTAAACAGAAATCGGGGAAAATATACAGGGGGGCTAATAATTCTGACTTCATATGTGTATATTTTATTTATATATGAAGTCATACATATAAGTCATTAACACACTGTTAACCATTTAAAATATAACACTTAAACATTATTTTTTAATATTAAAATTGTGCTTAAATGTTTTATTTTTAATGGTTAATAGTGTAACAGCTAATCATTCCATTATACAGCAGTTTCTTTAGTTGACCCATAGTTATTATTAATAAGGTTCAATTTGGGATAATATTGACACTTACCAGTAGGATGTGTTTTTTTTTTTAGGTTGAAGCTGTAACTCATGTATACAGTAAGTTGCAATGTCAGTTCGATGTACAGCAAGGATCGCATTATCAAACTATTCTTGTTTACATCTTGGAGTGAAAACAGACTGAACATGTGTGACCTGGTCTGATAAACTCACCACACAGACAGCGTGACCGTCCTGCTCGAAACCGAAGATGGCCATGGCGTGACCGCAGTATAAACCAACTCACACGCCTTTCTCGACTTCAGCCATTATCCCAACCATTGATTCCAACAGAAAGCGGGAGTCTCTACAGCAGGCATGTCCAAACTCGGTCCTGGAGGGCCGGTGTCCTGCAAAGTTTAGTTCCAACCCCAATCAGACACACCTGGGCTAGCTAATCAAGCTCTTACTAGGCTTTCTAGAAACATCCCTGCAGGTGTGTTGAGGCAAGTTGGAGCTAAAATCTGCAGGACACTGGCCCTCAAGGACCGAGTTTGAACACCCCTGCTCTACAGAAACCTCTCGCGACTCAACTTCTCCAATACTGCGCCTCGCGATATTTGCAAACAAGTCATATGAATCATATTTATTATCATTTGACAGTAACGAAGGAGCACTGCCAGATGTAGCGAAGTAAGAGTGCTGATTTTTCTCTAATCATTTACTTTAGTAAAAGTACACATTGTTAAAATGTACTCAAAAAGTACATGTTACCCATCAATTTTACTGAAGTACATGTAACAAAGTAAATGTAATTCGTCAATATCCACCTCTGCTGATGTCCCTGGAGTATGTATGTGAAGTTTCAGCTCAAAATCACCAACAAACAATGCTTCATAACTTTTTGAATATGCCTCTTTTAGACTTTGATCCTAATTGGGTCTTTTTAGTAGAGGTGTGAACCTTTACTGGTCTCACGGTTCGGTTACGATTATCTTTATCTTTTTTTCGGTTCAATTCAATATCTCGGTGCATCACGGTGCATTGATGATGCTTTCTATATACTGTGTTATATTTTAGGGGGGAGGCTATAACAAGCTTTCTGTATAAACACACAGACACTTAGCACCACACTGTCTCTCATTCAAACACATACACAAACATAGACAGCACCAAACAAACACACACACACACACACACACACACTCTTAAGCCCTCGCAACAGGGAGAGCTCGCGCTGAGCAGAAAAAGAAAAAACGGAAACACTTTTCCGACGGCCCCTTACTGAGAGCTCCTCTCACCGCAAGCTCTCCCTGCTAAACACATATTGGGAGGGCTTAAACGGAGCATTGATTGTAATGTCGAGCAAAAAAAAAAAGAAAGACAGCTGTGAAACACAACCAGCTTTGTCTTTTTGTAGGAAACTCACTTTAGATTTTTTTAGGGTAAGAGGTTTTTGAGTTATTGCCGTCTATAACTGAATGTGTGTCAGAAAAATCGAAAACAAAACCAACTGAACCACGCTCATTTCTGGCGCCCCCCTGGATGTACAGCGCCCTTAGCATTTGCCTATGGTGCCTATGCCACGGGCCGGCCCAAGTTGCCTGAGTGTTGTAAATACTCGCGCTCGCCTCCCTCGCGACAAAGCGCATAGGAGATAAATGACGTCAGTACATAATAACCGGTTATGATTATTACTGAACCGATACAGAATTGTCCGCGTCTGCATCGCGGTGCACCGAAGAAACAATTAATTTTGACACCCCTACTTTTTAGTGACTGTCACTTTAAATTCAAATGAGCTTGTGCTCTATTTAAAAGAGGGCGGATCTCCAAATGCCTCTGTGTCAGCATAGTGGCAGATTCAAAACTTAAAAAATCTTCAGCAGGTACAATCAGAGCCCCAGAGGCAGATGGCTTCTTCTCACTCAGGGCGGTCTATGCTAATGAGGGAGAGATTGTCACTAATGGGCGTGGCTTTTTACCAAAATGTCATTTATAAACCTCTCATGTGAATCTGAATCTGTTTGCTGTGGCAGGAGCTGAAGCACTTGATTCTGGAGGCGGCCGATGGCTTCTTGTTCGTGGTTGCGGCTGAGACGGGACGGGTGATCTACGTGTCTGATTCGGTGACTCCTGTCCTCAACCATCCGCAGTCAGAGTGGTTCGGTAGCACACTGTTCGAGCAGGTCCATCCAGACGACGTTGACAAACTGAGGGAGCAGCTGAGCACGTCTGAGAATTCAATGACAGGTAAGAGAAAGCTGCTTTAAATGGATTGTTCACACAAATAACGAAAATGAACTCACCCACAAACAGCCTCAACTGGTATTCATGTATTCATTTTAAGTTTTATAATCACACTTGCAGCCTGCAGAGAAACTTTGATTGACATTCTCACTTTGTACATGTGATCAGAGGGAGGAAGCTCCGCCCATTAGTGACGATCTCTCCCTTATTGGCAAAAGACTCTAGGGCAGGGGTGTCAAACTCAATTCCTGGAGGGCCGAAGCCCTGCACAGTTTAGTTCCAACCCTGCTCCAACACACCTACCTGTAGGTTTCAAACAAGCCTGAAGGACTCAATTAGTTTGATCAGGTGTGTTTAATTAGGGTTGAAACTAAACTGTGCAGAGCTGCGGCCCACCTGTGCTCTAGGGACATCAGAGACTTGTTTTACATCTGGTAAAAAGAGGCATAATAGGTCCCCTTTAAGGTTACTGTAAAGATCATATAGTTTTATATGGTATATATATGCGATCTGACAAAAGTTATGTCGTCTATCCCAGTATGCTATATCATAACTTTTATTATTTCTGATGCGTTTTAAATAGACTGGAAGGAAGGAGAAGTGCTGAGATGTCCTCTTTAATATTTCTCTGCGGGGAACATTCAGTCACCTCATTAGTATTTGAGACGAGGCGAAACTTTAATCAGCTCTGAGGTTTTCAGCCCAACCGCTGCTTGTTTGTGACAATCTGCATTCAAAGTTTGAACAAACAGTAGAAAATGGAGCTGATGAACTTCATATGAGAGAATAATTGCAAAAGTTTTGCTGTTGATTTTAAGATTTTTGGGGGGATGATGAAATAAAATCAAGTGCTGGGGTGATCAGAATCTTAGTTCAGTTTGACTTTATTAATCCCCGGAGGGAAATTTACATGTGACAGCAGAGCTCTCCATACTAAAAATAGATAAATAAGTTACATACATATAAAAAACAATAATTGAATTACATTTCAAACTGCACACCTTGGTTCCAAAAACAACGAGTAAACACTTGTACATATCTAATATCTAATTAAGTTCAGCACAATTCATCTGGTATGACTTTGGTTATACAATCTGATCACTGTTGGTAAAAAAGACTTCCTGTATCTTTCTCTGTAACACCGGGGTTGAATTAATCTTGTACTAAAAGAACTTGCACACGCTTGGACTGTTTCAAAAAGGGGATGACTATCGTGGTTCATTATACTAACAAATTTGTCCAGCATTCGATCCTGTGCAATCTCTTCTATGGTAGGTAGTGCACACCCCACAACAGACCCTGCCCTTTTTATAAGCTTATTTAATTTGTTTTTCTCCTTCTCCAACAGTCCCCCTCCCCAATCTTAATGGGAATGTATTAAGCTGAACAGACAATTATGATATATCAAGGTATATATATTTACTTTTTGTTTTTTGCATTTAGATATTAATAAAAATCAATAAATAAAAAGTGTGTGAACATACAAATAGTATATATTTACTGTTAGTTTTTTTATTTATTTATATTTTATTCATTGAAATAAATAATTGAGCAAACATAATGTATGATTTATCAAACTATATATTTACTTTATTTTATATTTACTAAGTTTACTAAATTTATTCTATACTTTATATTATATTGCTTTTGAGTTATTAAATTAAAATAAATAAGGTATTGCATTTTAATATAACTTCATAAGATGACTTGAGTAGCTCTATTTGGAAAGAATTCATAATTTTGGGAAGACATCTGTGTGAAATATACAAAACTTAACAAAATAAAATCAAAGTACAGATGAGAACAGAACAAAACTAAAAGTGAAGTAAACGATGCTTCTCGGTTTTTGGAGTCTAACAGCTTTGTGGTTCAGAAACGCAATAATCAAATGTAAATTAACACCATTAAGTCGTCATCGGATAAATAATTAAACAATTTTTGTTAAAATCACAGACTTTCTTCAAGCTTTAGAAATTCTTGTGCCCAAATGGTTTAAATTCAATTGAAATCCTAGAGTCATAGGCCTTAAAAATACATTAAAATGAAAATCCTTCACACTATTACAACCTATTAGATTAGGTCAAGATTTATTAAACCCAACATGAATTTTCAGGTCCTGCAGTGTTTCTCAAGTTTTGCACATTGCGATATCGAAGCTGAAACAGTATATTGTGCAGCCCTAGTTACATGTTTTCAACATTCTTCAAAATATCTTAATTTGTGTTCAACAGAAACAAAAGACACTCAAACGGATTTGTAGCAAGTGATGGTTTAGTAAGCGATGGCAGGATTTTCATTGTTTGGGTGAACTGACTGGTATTTGTTATTCGTTTTTCCACTAGATGGCGACAGACACACACGACAAACACTGTTTCTTTTAATTCTTTGAACACCTGCAATGTTTCAGAGCTAAATTATTCTCCTCTGATAGAGAAACAAAGAAAGAAAAAACACTTTACTGTGGGCAATCTTTCCATCCTTTTTCATTGAAATGCCGCTGAAGATTTTGAGAGTCAAGTAATTTCAAATGCATAATCTGTGAGATGTTCAGTTCCTCTAAACAGCAGATTTAAAAGCAGGGTTATTGGAGCATTGTTTGTTTTGGTTGTTTTTTTAGTGCATTTTCAAGTTAAATATGATATAATTACATAGCATGCTATATGATATTTGCTATTATATACGGCCCAATGAATAATAATATACTAAAATGATATAAATTATGTAGTTGGGTGGCACGGTGGCGCAGTGTGTGGCATTGTCACCTCACAGCAAGAAGGTCACTGGTTTGAGCCTCGGCCTGGCCAGTTGGCATTTCTGTATGGAGTTTGCATGTTCTCCCCGTGTTGGCGTAGGTTCATTCTGTTAGAATAGTTTGCGGTTCATTCCGCTGTGGTAACCTCAGATTAATAAAGGGACTAAGGCGAAAAGAGAATGAATTATATAGTCATAGTAATTAAGGTAATATTATAACAATAAGAAAACCATAAATAGTAAATTTAGTTGAAATTTTGTAATTTGTTATTATAAATTGTATTATTATTTGCAACGTTTTATTGATTTGAATAAATTTTTTTATTTAACAGGGACAATGCTCATTAATCAACAGTAAAACTGTAAAAAAGCCAGAGTTTTTCATCTGTTGCCCCCTGCCAGATTGTAAAGGGCAACCTAAAATCCAAAAAACACATCATCACACATACAAAAACAGTAAAGTTACATATGACAAAGGGATAAAACGTAATAAGAATTTCTTAAAGGGTTTAAATGTTTTTTTTTTTCCCTACAGATGTTAGGTGACCAAACTCTTATTTTAATGAATGCAGTGATTTAATAAACTGTTTTGTTTAACTGCAGCAAAATATGTTGTCTATATCGACTGAGAAATGGATGAAATAGTCATTTTTAAAGAAGGTGGACTCATTTAGGCTGTGCACTGTGTGTGCAATTGCTGAAAGCACACAAATACAATATAGTGAACTGATAAAATGCACACCTTCTTCAAAGCACTCTGCTAAATTTATGGACATAAAAAAAGCTGAAATAAAATAAAATGCATGAACTGATGAAATGCACCTTCACCTCACTTTGGGTAAGAGTGTCCTGGCAAATGGATGAACCTAAAAACAAGTCTAAAATTGCATAAATTGCATGAGCAGATCAAATAAAATGCACACATTCAGTTAGGGCTGGGTGAGACGGCAAAAATGCAATCTCCATAATTATTTTCCATGTTGAACAATAACGATATACAGTTCAATATACATTTACTGACCACTTTATTAGGTACACCTTAATTGTACCAGGTTGAACTCCTTTTTGCCTTCAGAACTGCCTTAAACCTTCATGACATTGATTAAACAAGGTACTGGAAATATTCCTCAGAGATTTTGCTCCACATTGACATGATAGCATCACGCTGATGCTGCAGATTTGTCGGCTGCACATCCATTATGCCATCTCCTGTTCCAACACATCCCAAAGGTGCTCTATTGGATTGAGATCTGGTGATTGTGGAGGCCATTTTAGTACTGCGAACTCATTGCGATGTTTAAGAAACCAGTCTGAGATGATGCAGGCTTTATGACATGGTGCGTTATCCTGCTGGAAGTAGCTATCAGAAGATGTGTACACTGTGGTCATAAAGGGATGGACATGGTCAGCAACAATACTCAGGTAGGCTGTGGTGTTGACACAATGCTCAATTGGTGCTAATGTGCCCAAAATGTGCTAACAAGCCATATTATATTATATTATATTATATTATATTATATTATATTATATTATATTATATTATATTATATTATATTATACCTCATTTTATAATATAATTTAATATAATATAATATAATATAATATAATATAATATAATATAATATAATATAATATAATATATAATAATCGCAATCCGGTCTTTAAGAAAATTGATATATATTATATTATTTATTAAAATATATTATAATCAAATATAATATTATACATAATAAAAGAAAATATCCCCCACACCATTACACCACCCCCACGAGTCGAATCGTTGATACAAGGCAGGATGGATTCATGCTTTCATTTTGTTGATGGCGAATTCTTACTCTACCGTCCGAATGTCACAGCAGAAATCGAGACTCATCAGACGAGGCAACGCTTTTCCAATCTTCTATTGTCTAATTTTGGTGAGCCTGTGCCAATTGTAGACTTAGTTTCTGACAAGAGTGGCACCCAGTGTGGTCTTCTGCTGCTGTAGCTCATCCGCCTCAAGGTTGGAAGTGTTGTGTGTTCAGAGATGCTCTTCTGCAGACCTCAGTTGTAATGAATGCTTATTTGAGTTACTGTTGCCTTTCTATCAGCTGGAACCAGTCTGGCCATTCTCCTCTGACCTCTTGCATCAACAAGGCACCTTAAAAACTTTCATAAAAAAAGTTTAAATCTTCTTTTATTCTAGCCAAAATAAAGCAAATTAGACTTTCTCTAGAAGAAAAAATGTTATAGGAACGACTGTGAAAAATTTCTTGCTCAGTTAAACATTGTTTGGTAAATATGTGCAAAATTCACAGGGCTAATAATTTAACTGTATGTTATTGTACATCCAGGATCAGACGTTGCTGTATCTCAAACCGCAGTTAAATGAGACGTGGGGTCAAAGAGTCTGTTGTTACGGGCGCTGTCTGAAATCATGCTTGATTTTATATGCAGACCAGCGTGTGTGTGTGTGTGTGTGTGTGTGTTCAGTCGTCATAATTGTGTTGAGCGCGTCCAGCTTCCTGCGGTTTGGCTGTGACTAGAAATACAGCAATCTGTTTGTCTGTAATGTGCACTTGGAACATGATCGCTCTCATATTAAGAGCGGGGACAAGTCTGAGACTGCATTGGAAATGTGGGATTTCTTTCATTTAGGCTTATATATGCAGTGTGGGTTTCTGTGTGTGTGTTCAGCAAGACTTCATTGATTTTTATTAGAACATTTTATGCAGTATACATTTTAGCATCATAGCTTCAGTCTTTATTGTCAAGAAAACTATATTTTTATACATTAATATAATATAATATAATTAATATAATATAATATAATTTAATATAATAATTCCAAGTCTAAAGGAATATATATTGATGTATATTATATTGAACAAGCAGCAATATAACAAGCTATATTATATTATATTATATTATATTATATTATATTATATTATATTATATTATATTATATTATATTATATTATATTATATTATATTATATTGTATTATATTATATTATATTATATTATATTATACCTCATTTTATAATATAATATAATATAAAATAATATAATATAATGTAATAATCGCAATCAAGTCTTTAAGAAAATTGATATATATTATATTATTTATTAAAATATATTATAATCAAATATAATATTATACATAATAAAAGCATTATTATTATTTATTATGCCATAACTAATCACATTTATTGATTGTAAAAGGAGCAGCATTTACTTGAGATCTTATATATATTCCCAGTTGTGTAATATATTATTATAGTAGTATTTTCAGAAATGATTTCAAATGTTTTGAAAAATAATTTTCATTATAAAAACAAGTTTGCATGTTTTAATGGCAAAGTTTATTTACCTCATAGAAACGTGCAATTAAGTTTTTTTTACTAAAAATATGATAAAAATAGAAGTATTATTATTTTATAACATTAGTTATAATAATTATTATATAAAATTATATAATTTAAAAATAACTTCAACAATGTTAAAAAAATCTTATTTAAAATAACTAAAATAATTTAATTTGTTAATTTGTCAAATAAAATGTAATTAATTTGTGGGATTCAAAGCTGAATATCCCAGCATCATCCAGTCTTTAGTGTTACATAAACCTTCAGAAATATTTGTATGATGATGGTTTGAGAACCAAGAAATCGTTAATATTATTATTATTATTATTATTATTATTATTATTTATTATTATTATCATTATTATTTATTATTATTATTATTATTATTTATTATTGTTGTTATTATTATTATTATTGTTATTATTTATTTATTATTGTTGTTGTTGTTGTTGTTACTATTATTTTTGTTAGTAGTAGTATTATTTATTTATTTATTTGTCTCTTTTTCTGATTTATTTATTTAATTTTTATTTATTGTTTTTTAAACTTATTTGTTTTTATTAGATTTATGTATTTATTTAATTTTACTTAGTTTTATTAAAATTTTTTGTATATTTATTAGATTTTTTGTTTTATTTAATTTAATTTAATTCAATTTAATATAATTTTTATTCATTTATTTTTTATCATTTGTTTATTTTTTATTCGTTCATTTAAATCACTTTTATCATTATTTCTAAAGCTATAATCATAATAATAACAATAATAAAAATAGTAATAATACTTCTTTAAAGCGCTTTTAAAAGTAGCATCTCAAGGCCCTACAAACAAAAGCAGTGTAAAGGACACAGAGTAGATTTTTCAAAATAGGGGTCGTGTGCTCTCTTGCACTGGTCCTAGTCAGAATTCTGGCTGTTGAATTTTGTACTAATTGTAACTTTTTTTAGGGCTTTTAGAACTGCAGCCAGCAAAGCGTTACAATAGTCAATACGGGGAAAAACAAAGGTGTTAATTAATTTTTCAGCAACAGAAAAGAGCACCATGGGAGAAGACATTTCTGATGCTTCGTAATTTAAGCTCACACCTTTGTTACCAGCAAATAATAAACGGTTGCATCTGCTGTCGAAATTTTTACGTTAACATTATAGATGTATTTTACCATCATCATTGATCAACAGAAACAAAAGAGTATTTATTTTTCTCACAGACAGAAATATACCAAATAAATCTTTTTTTTTTTTTTTTGTCTAGTGATCTCAAATATTAGGCATCCGCTTTATATAAAGTCCCCCAGAAAATTCCTGTTAAGCTTTTCCCGTCCAATCAAAAACAAGCTCGCGAGCGCAGGAGGAATTCAGTCCAGATAAAATACTGCGGTGAAAAATCTGGCGCTGTTGATGAGGTTTTGATACCCTCATATGTTTTAGTGATAAAGTGATCAAATGAAGCGGCCGAAGGGAGAGATTTTCCATGTCTCCTCCGCTAATGTGTTTCTGCGCAGGAATGTGAAGGCTTGCCTCTGCATACATAATTGATTAAGAGTGATTTGGGCTGCTGCATGTATATGTGTGTGTGCGTGTCTCTCCCTGAAGTGTGTGTAAATGATGGCTGGAGACATCAGTGAAATCTTGCACATCATTTATCAGACCACACAACACTACCTGTGTGTAAATACACCATCCATTCTCTTATTCATAATCATATACAGTCAAGCCCGAAATTATTCATACCTCATGGCAAATACTGACTTTAAAGTTTTCGGTCGCACTTTGCAATAAGGGTTCATTACTAAATGTATTTATTAACATGAACCAATTATGAGCTATGCTTGCACGTCATTTATTAATCATTGTTCAACATTTCTTAATGCTTTTTTAACATCCAAATTCATGATGGTTAACATTAGTTAATGCACTGTCAGAACTAACAAGTAATGACTGTATTTTTATTACCTAACATGAACAAATACTGCATTAAATACATTGTTCATGGTTTGTCCGTGTTAGAAAATGCATGAACTAACATTAACTAAAATAACCTTACTATAAAGTGGTACTGAATAAAAGTTGAGACGTATTTTTCTTTTTCAACAATGATGTCTTATTATCTTTTGGGAGAATTTCTGTGTCATTTCGGATCAAAATAAAATAATAATTATTTGATGGTCCAATAAAAGTAACTAGGTCAGAGTTTGTTAGGGGCAGGAATAATTTTGAGCTTGACTGTATATACAGACCTGGACTAAATTGTTGGTACCTTTCAATTTTGTCCTTGGCATTAGTTTTCATTAGTTTGCCTTATTTAATGTATTTGAACCACAATTTGAAAGCAATTTCATTGAAAAAATAAATATAAATTTTTGTTAATCAATACTTTATTTGGTTTCAAGTTGTTTATTTATTTCTTATTATTATTTAGTGTATATATTTATTTATTTACCACAATATGTTTCTCTTATTTAAACTTGTAAATGTATTTAAGTACTATTAAAATATTAGTTTTTATAGCTTTTACTATTTATTTATTTATTTGTATTTGTTTATTTTTATTTATCAAAATGTATTTTAATTTATTTTAATATATTTTAATTATCAAAATATATTTTTCTCATTTAAACTTGTCAATTTAATTAAGTAATATTCAAACTATTACATTTCCCACATCAAACTTTTACTTTTTAATTTAAATTTTAATTGTTAATTATTTCAAAATGTAATTTAGTATTTATTATTTTAGATTTTTATTTATTTATTCATTTTTATTTATGTATTTATTCAATTTTTATTTTTTTATTTAATTTTTATTTTGTTTTATAATTTTTTTATTCAATGATTTTATTTATTTTTTATTGATTATTGTTAATATATTTACCAAAATATATATTTTTTTCATTAAAACTTGAAAATGTAATTAAGTAATATTAATATGATTAGCTTTTTTATATAATATATTATCACCTTAGAATTATAAGGTTCTTTCTGACATTTTTGTCAAAATTGAGTTATTCACATATTCTAATTAAATAAAATATATTTTCCAACAACAAAAGTGTGGCTAGTGAAAATGTCAAGTGGCTAGTAATGCTGGAAAACTACTAGCCACAGTAGCTGGTGATCAAAAAAGTTAATGTCAACCCCTGATTCTATACATGTACAGGCATTCTATATAATGCTGGATTTCACACATTATTGTAACATAGACATTTTCCACACCCAAAGTATCATTTATGCAGTGTGATTTTTATATACAACACATTCTGTTGCATTTTACATTTAAAAAGCACTAAGAGACATTAATGGTTATGCTTTTAAGCAATCGTGAAACCTAATAGCACATAAATAAGGCATGAGATGTTAGACGGAGCATTGATTTAAATTCATTATCCTCTTTAAAGCTGTAGATATGAATAGGAATGTATTCGAATGCACGTCGTAAAACTGGCCCTAATGCATGTTATAAAGCACAATGAATGCCCACCGAGCGCCTTTCTGCCATTTATTTCCACATTAGTTATGCACGCAAGTCTCCGATTTTGTTGAACTATCAGAATCTTTTTGCAATGCAATTCATCTTGCCGGTGACAAAATGAAATATTTTCTCATCAATTATTAAAGCGTGCATTTCGACACGCAGAGAATGGGCAAATGAGTTTTTGTTGCCCGTAGCCTGCTTTTTTTTCCTGTGTTTTTTAACCTGTTTACCAGTTTTGTGAGCTACGAGCTGGAACGTGAAATGAAAACGAATGACTCGTCTTAGGACAATGAGTGCAAATATATGAGAAAAAGGGGAGAATTTGAATAATAATAATAATAATAATAATATATGTGTTATTGTTTGCAAAGCATAGATTCTCAGGGAATGTGTGGATTTAGCAAAAGAAGATCCTGCTTTACATGTAGATTTCTGTCGGATACATAAATGAAAGATGTGAATTTAAATCAAATAATTATCGAATACATCTTTCCTTAAGGTTATAGATTTAAGCAACAGCCCAACTGGAAATTAACCGACCAACCATTTTATTTCCTTTATTACTGTTTTTATACCACAGTTGCCAGTTTTTTGCCATAAACTTTAAAGGATTGTTTACAGTGTAACTGTTAATAAATTATAATATGTGTTAATTAACTAATGTGACCTCATTGTAAAGTGTGCTTTGCATTTCTAAGGTTATTTTGTTTTACCTTATATGCAGTTGAAGTCAGAATTATTAGCCCTCTTCTTTTTCAAATATTTCCCAAGTGATGTTCAACAGAGCGAGGAATGTTTCACAGTATTTCCTATAATTTTTTTTTCTTCTGGAGAAAATCTTATTTGTTTTATTTCGACTAGAATAAAAGCAGTTTTTATTTTAAAAGAATTTTTTTAAGTCAATATTATTAGCCCCCTTAATCATTTTTTTTTGCATATAAATTTCTGTTGGATGTATGAATGTAAGATATGAATTTAAATAAAATAATTATCGAATGCATCTTTTAAAAATGTTTTAGATACAGGCGACATCCCAACTGCAAATTAAACCTGAACTGTAAGACTTTAAAAGAAACACACACTGTAAAAAAGTCAGTTTTTGTTTTTTTGGTAAGTGTGTGTTTTTTTTCTCATTTATTAACTGTTTTGGGAGCTTGATGTCTGCTCTTTCGACTTCTGATGTTGAAAATTCAACATTTATTGACATTTATTTAGTAGTTTTAAATAATATTATGTATTAGAAATAATATAGAGACAAATAAGCTTTTCTAAGCTTTTCACTCCTCATAGCACACACGCTGCTGATGATATAACAATAAAAGTGATTTGCTTTGATTAAGTCTAAATATACTGGGAGTTTATTACAAGGTTTCTGTAGTGTAATATACAACATCAACCCGGACAATATATCACTTTAATCTACTGAAAATGTTAAAAACTGTTCAAGGGTAAAAGTTGTTGGAAGAAATATTAGGATCCCATAATGCAATTCAAATGCAGAAATAAACAGAAAAATAAAAACCTAAAATACAGAAAACTGCTAATTTACGAATAGTTTTACTGTGCAGAACAATGCGCCATCATGAGTCACAAGTATTAATTTCAACTTTATGTTTACATATTTTAAAGTGTTTAAAATGTTATAATTATTAATCACCAAAGGATCATGATTTCAGCAAAAAATAAATAAATAAATCAAAATAAAAAATTGTCTTTTTTTTTTTTTGAGAAAAACAATAGTCAGTCTGAGGGTGAATACATCAAAACGCAAACATTCATTTTTGGGTAAACAGCCCCTTTTCTGTTTAGAACTTGAATGACAACTTTCGATGTTTAAAAAGTTTGGATGTTAAAAAAATGTTTTTATAGAGAGAGAAGAGTGTGTTTTCTACAGGTGGTTTGTAAAACCCACTCATCTGCGTGATGCACATTTCATAAATAGTGGAATTTGCTGCTGTTGTTGTTGTTGTTTTTGTTGTTGTAAGAATGTTTCTGGTGCAAAACTGGTGGAAGTGTTGGTTTAAGTGTCAGAGATGAAAGAGTGTGTTTTCTTCATGTGGTTTGTCAAACCCACTCACCTGTGTGAGGCATACTTCATAAATGCACAGTGGAATGTTGTTGTTGTGGTTGTAAGAATTTGTCTGTTGCACAACTGGTACAAATGTTGGTTAAAGTGTCAGATGAATGAATGTGTTTTCTACAGGTGGTTTTTCAAACCCACTCACCTGTGTGAGGCACACTTCATAAATGCACAGTGGATTTTTGTTGTTGTTGTTGCAAGAATGTATCTGGTGCAAAACTGGTGTAAGTGTTGGTTAAAGTGTCAGAGGGATGGACGCGTGTGTTTTCTACAGGTGGTTTGTCAAACCCACTCACCTGTGTGAGGCACACTCAGAAATCCACAGTGGAATTAATTGCTGTTGTAGGAATGTGTCTGGTGCAAAAATGGTGCAAGTGTCAGTTAAAGTGTCAAAGTGATGAACAAATTTGTTTGTACAGGTGGTTTTGCACACTCACTTTAACAGGGGCTCCTGGTTTTGATGTGTTATGATTTTGAATTATTTTGAATATTATGTGTTTTATACAATAACAGCAATTATTAAACTATTTTTATTAATTTATTTTACTTTTATTTTTTAATGGTTCATACATATATTTAAAATCAAAACAATATAAATGTGGGCGAAGCAGTGGCGCAGTAGGTAGTGCTGTCGCCTCACAGCAAGAAGGTTGCTGGTTCGATCCTCGGCTCAGTTGAAGTTTCTGTGTGGAGTTTGCATGTTCTCCCTGCATTCACGTGGGATTCCTCCAGGTGCTCTGGCTTCCCCCACAGTCCAAAGACATGCGGTACAGGTGAATTGGGTAGTCTAAATTGTCCGTAGTGTATGAGCGTGTGTGTGAAAGTGTGTTTGGATGTTTCCCAGAGATGGGTTGCGGCTGCAAGGGCATCCGCTGCGTGAAAATTTGCTGGATAAGTTGTCGGTTTATTCCACTGTGGTGAACCCGGACTAATAAAGGGACTAAGCCGACAAGAAAATGAATGAATGAATAATATAAATTTATTATTTGTTAATTATATGAATTATATTAATATAATTAATATAAAACTTTAATAATTAAAATTTTATTTTTTTATTTTACAATTTTGAATGATTTTGAATAAACATATTTTATTATAATAATGACAATTATTGAATTATTTTTATTAGTTTATTTTACTTTTATTTTTTATTATTTCTTAAATATTTTTAAAATTAAAATAATATAAAGCATTTAGTAAGAATGAATATAGTTAATACTAAAAATGTATTACTTTTAATTAAAAACGTTTTTGTATTCATTTAAATATTCTCCAATCTTTTCCACCAACCCCTCACACTCCTCTGCTGACCCCAGTTTCGCCAAAACCCCTGCTGTATTCGATGACTAAACTGACCCTATTTTTCACAAATGTATTTTTCCACACATGCTTTTCCGATTTCTGATGAACCTTCTCATTACATTATTTCTCATTCAAATGCATCCTTAAACCACGGCTATTATTTCCCTGGCAGTGCTCATGCGTTTTCCTCCCATCCACGACAGTCTTATCGAAGGCGACTGCTGCTTAAATATTTAACTTGGCTGTTCTCGACGGCACGGGATATTGGCCATTTTTGTGTTGCTTTGTTCATCATTTCTTACAATAATAACGACACACAAACCCACAGAAGAGAAACAATGTGGCAAATCAGGGGTGAATATATAGATCCCGCGGCTCCTTTATGCAATGCAAATGAACCAACCCCTTGCCCAGAATTCCTCATTGTGCCTTTTTTTTCCTTCTCCGAGGATTTGAGGATTTTGCTTGGATGTCCTTTCGGTTCTGGGAACGATCCTGGCTAACATTTTCCTCATTCCACCAAGTGCTGTCCTCAGATTCCCTTCAGGTGGTCACAGAGTTTTCATCAGGAGATGAGATTCCCCATGCATGAAGTTTTTTTGTTGTTGTTTTATTTTTGAGATCGATTAAAGCTCTTGGTTGTGGGGAAAAACGTCCAGAACTCCAAAGCAAACCCCACCTGCTGAGCTCTGCTTTTGGGAAGCAGGAGGCTGAGGAACGGTCATCCAAACTCACGCCGCTCTTCAAAACAACACACTAGTGACTAGTGCTTACTCCAGACCAGTGCAAACAAGAGGAGGATTGATTGAAGGGCGATCAAAGAGAGTTACCATGAAAAACTGGTCAGTGGAGTTTTTACTGTGTCCATAACCAAGTTCAAAGCGTGAGATCATGGCTGGAATCTATTAGCGGCGGCATTCATAAAATGATATTATCACTCGCGTCACATTTTTGTTCTTTTTCTGGTAACTTTATATAAACCACACATCATGAATCATTTATTAAGCTTTAGCAAATAGATAGTTAATTATCTGTTAAGTAGTAACTTTACGTAGTAGATGTAAGTGAGCAGTTTATAAATACAGCTACAAATGCTGCATTCTTGACTTATACGCACATGTAAAATGTTCTTAGTCATTGTGTTTTCGTACTTTCGCAGTTATAAGAACAACAGACAATAACTTGACTTCTAGTTGATCATTTGGAATAGTAGCAGAAGGTCGATTTTTCAGAAGAATCATCTGTTGAGCTGCATCCCAATCATCACTAATACTACAGAAAACCTACTGGAACCTGCATGGCCACTAGATTCTCCTAGAAATCAGTCAAGTTTGGTGAAGGAAGAATCATGGTTTGGGGTGACATTCAGTATGGGGGCGTGCGAGAGATCTGCAGAGTGGATGGCAACATCGACAGCCTGAGGTATCAAGACATTTGTGCTGCCCATTACATTACAAACCACAGGAGAGGGCAAATTCTTCAGCAGGATAGCGCTCCTTCTCATTCTTCAGCCTCCACATCAAAGCTCCTGTAAGCAAATACGGTCAAGGTGCTCCAGGATTGGCCAGCCCAGTTACCAGAAATGAACATTATTGAGCATGTCTGGGGTAAGATGAAGGGGCAGGCATTGAAAATGAATCCAAAGAAACATGATGAACTCTGGGAGTCCTGCAAGAACGCTTTCTTTGCCATTACAGATGACTTTATTAATAAGTGATTTGAGTCATTGCAGAGATGTATGGATGCAGTCCTCCAAGCTTATGATGGAGTCAGACACAATATTCATTCCTTTTCCACTGCAGCATGACTTTATATCCTATACTGTACATTATTTCTGTTAAGTGACAAGACTTTTGTTAAATAATTAAAAATCAAGGCAACATCATATTTATTTAGGTTAAATTAAGTGTAATCTAGAGGCTGTTGCCTTTCATATAAGCCACTTCTAATACCAAATAATCAACTAGAAGTCAAGTTATTATTTGCTGTTCTTAAAACTTGGAAAGGTGATAAGACTTTTCTCAAGTAGTGTACTAATGAATTATTTTTCACTGCTAAATTAAGTATTGCATTATTTACAAAACAGTAATTTAAGAATAGTTGGAGTTTCTTTTAAAGATTATTAAGAATGCATAAATGATTAATAAACTTTTCAAATTAATGTTTATGTATCTTATTATTCTGGCATATAGTTACTTTGCATGTTAACAAATGCTTTATTAACTCAACTTCATTGAGTGGCATGGTGGAACAGTAATCTGGTAGTGTTTTGCTTTGCTTTCGCTTTTTTGGGGATAATTATTGTGATCTCCCGATTGCAACAGAAATACTGGGAAATCTCTCTAGACTGATGGCATTTCATGCCGTTCAGCCTTATAATCTTAAAATGTGAGCAAAATCACCTGTCTTGTCATCACTTTAGACATTACGCTAGAGAATCATTCAAATACTAGCTTTAAGGTGATGTTGGTGAAGTAGCAATACATACACATTATATACGCAATTATGCCATCAAACTATTGTACAAATACAGTATCACACTTGTAGGAGTGTGATATGGTTGTATATCATCACATGGTGGGATACTAAAGCACTCTGCTTGCAGCCTCGAGCCAACACACGCCTCCCACCAGTGCTGTATATGCTGTGTATATATATATATATATAACTTTAAATTATATGCTTAAAGTTAAATATTTACAAAACCTGTTTTAACTATAAAATATTTCTTTTTATATAACTATAAAATCTTTTCTTCCTTCTATAAAATTAAATCTACTCAATGTACATTATACCTTCTGTAGTAAATGACAATACTAAATAACTTTTGCTTAGAAAAAAAAAGAAAATTAGGACACTTTCTGGTGTTGTGTGTTTTATGGTTCATCTTTGACCCCCATTACATGAATCACAAATTCTCGAAACCTTCCAGCATGTTCTTATATCCTCACTTTTCTTGTAAGAGGTGGTCTAAATATTTGTCGTTTGAGTGAGAACGAAAATTGACAGCTCTGTGCTGCAAATGGATGTTTGTGTTGGTTTATTGTTGTCTGGTTCCACTTCTCCATCCGATGACGTCCCTCCCTTCAGTTTTCAGATGTCGTTTTATATACAATATGCATTCCTCAGCGGCAAACTCAGTGTTGGCGCTTTATCACGATTCCATCTCATCCTTTCTAACTGCTAAAAAAGCTCAAAGTCAACAAAAGTTCAGTGTTGAGCTGTAGGCCTGTCACTATCTCATTTTTGTTGCGCAATGTATTGCACCAAAATGTATTGTGACAAACTGTATTGTCTTTAAGCTTTATGCCGCTCATTATATAATGCAAATTTGACAGTATGATAGCATAATAATGGCAAGTACATACTTTTAAAGACCCCAGATGTTTTTTTAATGGATTCGTTCATTTATCCATTTTTCTTTGTCTTAGTCCCATATTCATAAGTAGCACGTTAAATTTCAAATGCAGTACCTACTGAGTAGTAGGCGGTTTCAGACGTAGCCCATGTCATTCATTCATTCATTCATTTTCTTTTCGGCTCAGTTCCTTTTATTAATCTGGGGTTACCACAGTGGAATGAACCGCCAACTTATCCTGTATGTTTATATTACTTGTATTACTACAGCAACTGTAAATATTTGATGACAGATTTGAGTACTTTACTAAAATATGGATCAAGAACACTATAATTTTCACTATAATAGAGGCCTATTGAGGAGGGTGAGAGGTTAAAGTCATTTTGAAAGCGGTTGCGGTTGACGTTTGGAAGCATTCCTGTCTAATTTAACAGCACTAAAGCGTTATTATATTGGCCCTGAAAAACCTTTTTGCGGTCAAAATATTTTGACTTCCCATTTCCAGGCTTGCAGAAAAGCCGATGTTCCAGCAGGACTGACCCGTACGGCGTGTTTGGCTTGTCAGTATCGCCATTCGGTCACTAGGTCGACATCTGGATGATTTACGATTATCGTTTATCATCTCCATATGCTTTTTCGCCCCTAATTGTTTGTTGAACAACTACCACCGAGAGCCTCTTTCTGGCTGTTCTTGAGCGGTCGTGTTGTTATCCGTCTTCCAGAGGAGTATTAATAGCTTTTAAATGCTTCCAACGTTCTTGGCGTCTGTCCTTCAGAGTGGAAAGACTTCTCGACAATTAGATCTGCTCCTGCGGGCTTTAGCATCTGTCACCAGATCGGCTCGAGACTCGCTGCTCCTGCGCTCAAAGGCATGTCAGCTAATTTGTTTATGGAAATAACTTCAGGCTTCAGTAATCCTGCGCTTTTGTCCTATAGGTATCAGCATTCCGAGATGTACAACTCACTGTTTGACTATTGTTGTGAGCATTTTATTAGTGAAGCCAATAGCATTTTTTAGCCTGCTTCGCATTGCATTCCTCCATAATTCTGGCTTAGCTGCTGGGAAAAGCAGCTGGGTCAAACTGGGTCAAAAACAATATTAAAATGTCAAAAGTACATTAATATTTTTCACATACAGCTGATGTTTCGCACACAGCTAAAACAGGTTTGAGATATAGTTATAGAAAACCAGTATCGGGTCATTTGTTTATATAATTATATTTATTTTACCACAACAACTGTAGAAACTCGGTAACAGATTAAAGTACTTTACTATAGTATGGATCAAAAACACTATAGTATTTACTATAATAGAGGCCTATTGAGGAGGCCGAGAGCTTAGAGTAATTTTGAAAGCGGCTGCAGTTGAAGTTTATATCTTAAGCCTGTCAGGTTCATGTTACAAATAGCTTTTGTATAAAAAGATGTTCTATTATGCATCATAAATGACTGTATTAGTGTTTTGCATGTTTACTTTCCACATAGGAAGCCTATTAAGAGCAAAAATGAGAATCAGAATGAGGGAATTTGCGTTTTTGTCCTATTGCAGCATTCTGAGAAGTACAACTCACTATTTGATTATTGTTATGAACGTTTTTATTTATTTTAGTTATGCTAATAGCATTTTTTAGCCTGCTTTGCATTGCATTCCTCCGTAATTTTAGTTTTGTTAAATTGCAAAAGCAGCTGGGTCAAACTGGGTCAAAAACAAAAACAAAATGACACAAGTGCAGTAATATTTTTCACATACAGCTGATATTAATGTTTTGCATACAGCTAAAACTAGATCTAAATTACATCAAAAGCCTCTCACATTCATGTTACAAATAGCTTTTATATAAACAAGAGGTTCTTTTATGCATTATAAATGACTGTATCAGTGTTTTACATGTTTAGTTCATATATAGGAAGGCTTTTAATGCAGAAATGAGAGCCTAAACGAAATCATATGCACTTTGGTCCTATAGTTATCAGCATTTCAAGAAGTACAACGTACTATTTAACTATTGTTGTGAACATTTTCATTTATTTATTTGTTTATTTTTATTTTTTAATTTATTTTTAATTTGTTTTTTTATTTTTTTATTTTATTATTTGTATAATTTTATTATTTTATTTTATTTATGTATTTATTTATTTGTTTTATTTCTAGTATTTTTTATTTATTTATTTTATTATTTTATTTATTTATTATTTTAATTAATTAATTAATTAATTATTTTATTTATTTATTTATTTATTTTATCAATTAAGCCAATAGCATTTTTTTTGTCTGCTTTGCATTGCACTCCTCGATTATTTTTGCTTTGCTCTATTGAAAATACAGCTCCAGAACTGGGTCAAAAATTATTAAAATGACAAAAAAACATTTTTTTTATGTTTCGAAAGCATTTTAAAGGTCAATGGTTTACTTATAGCTAAAACAACTTGCTCTAAATGACATCTCTCAAATTCATGTTACATATGCTTTTATCTAAAAAATATGTGGTTATATTATGCGTCATAAATGATTATATTAGTGTTTATTGGTTTTAAACATTTGAAAGGGCATCAAGATATTTTTATTTGGATAGTTTGTTTATACTTGTTTAGTTGATGTCAGAATTATTAGCACGCCTGTTAAATATATATTTTTAATTTTACTTCCTTAATTTCTGTTTAAAGCAGAGAAGATTTTTTTTTCAACATATTTTTGAACATAACTGGCCGTATCATACATCCGGCGCAGTAAGCCACAAGATGTGTATGGTGGGATTTGTTGCTAGTAATTTTCATGTTTTGTGCCACATTGTTTAAATAGCAAATATATTTAATATATGTCATAAAAACAAGTTTAAATTTCTCGCTAGTGAACTTTTTCTACTTACAAAGTCTGCTATGTAAATAGCAAATGCGCCATGACCTGACTCGACTGACACTTAAAGGGAATGGGAGATGAGACTCTGATTGTTTTAATGCACATTATGCTCAAAACACACCCATATCTCAAGAAGAGAATAAGCACAACCCTGTTAGACCATGCACCAGGATGCAGACTGTATTTTTTCATCCTTAAAACAGCAAAAGTGGATTTGGACATGCCCTTAATGCTTTAGACTTTGTGCCTAGATCGTTAAAATGGAGCCCAATAGCGTTCATAACTGATTTCTAATTACTAATTTTTTAAATTACTGATTTCTTTTATCATTGTCATGATGACTTTACGGGGCGACACAGTGGCACAGTAGGTAGCGCTGTCACCTCCCAGCAAGAAGGTCGCTGCTATGGTTCGAGCTTCGGCTCAGTTGGTGTTTCTGTGTGGAGTTTGCATGGGTTTCCTCCGGGTTCTCCAGTTTCCCCCACAGTCCAAAGACATGTGGTGCAGGTGAATTGGGTAGGCTAATTTGTCCGTAGTGTATGAGTGTGTGAATGTGTGTGTGGATATTTCCCAGGGATGGGTTGTGGCTGGACGGGCATCCACTGCATAAAAACGTGCTGGATTAGTTGGCGGTTCATTTCGCTGTTGCGACCCCGGATTAATAAGGGGGGTAAGCCGACAAGAAAATGAATGAATGAATGATGACATTACATAACATTTGACTAGATATTTTTCAAGATACTATTCAGCTTAAAGTGACATTTAAAGGCTTAACTAGGTTAATTAACCTGTTAGCCATAGCCAGCACTCAATTTTAGAGATTTACACCTATCTAAATTTAAATAGTAACAGTTCCTGACTCCAGTTACCTAGAAACACAAATTATGTATTATCGGAAAGACACTTTGAGCTTAACTGTGGTAAAAAGTAAAGTTACATGTTAAAAATATAAAAAGTTATACATTATGTCATGAGAAAAAAAATGTATTGTTTAATATTTGTTTTCCATATAGAAACACAGGAAAACATTAATGTAATATCCTACAAAAATATGACTTGAAAGTCAACCATTTCATGAGTTCATGTTTTAAATTTGATGAAGATAGCATGCAAAATGAGTTTACTGTAAAAAGTATCTTCCCACGCTAAAACATTTACAGTTGCTGAATGATTTGGTCTACAGTCAAAGTTTATGAATCTTTGGAAAGAAGACACTCTGAGCTTCTTTATCCATCATCTACAGCAGGGGTCACCAAACTTGTTCCTGGAGGGCCGGTGTCCTGCAGATTTTAGCTCCAACCCTAATCAAACACACCTGAACAAGCTAATCAAGGTCTTACTAGGTACGCTTAAAACATCCAGGCAGGTGTGTTGAGGCAAGATGGAGCTAAACCCTGCAGGGACACCGGCCCTCTAGGACCAGGATTGGTGACCCCTGATCTACAGTTTATAATGTTCAAAATTAAAAAAATAAGTTAAAGAGACTTAAGCAGGTTAGGGTAATTAATTAGGCAATATTGTATAACGGTGGCTTGTTCTGTAGACAAATATTGCTTAAGAGGGCTAATAATATTTACCTTCAAATGGTGTTTAAAAAAATTAAAAACAGATTTTATTCTAGCCAAAGAATAAGTTTTTCCAGAAGAAACAATATTATCAGACATACTGTGACTATTGCCTGGTTCTGTTACAGATCATTTGGGAAATAATTAAAAAAGAAAAAAAATAATTAAAAGGGGGGCTAATAATTCTCACTTCAACTGTGTGTGTGTGTGTGTGTGTGTGTGTGTTTGTGTGTTTGTGTGTGTGTGTGTGTGTGTATTTAACTTTCATCGAATATGCTTTATATATATATATATATATATATATATATATATATATATGTGTGTGTGTGTGTGTGTGTGTGTGTGTGTGTGTGTGTGTGTGTGTGTGTGTGTGTGTGTGTGTGTGTGTGTGTGTGTGTGTGTGTGTATGTGTGTGTGTGTGTGTGTGTGTGTGTGTGTGTGTGTGTGTGTGTGTGTGTACAGTTAAAGTCAGAATTATTAACCCCTCTTTGATTTTTTTTTTTCTTCATATTTCGTAAATAATGTTTAACAGAGCAAGGGAATTTTCACAGTATGTCTAATAATAATTTTTATTCTGGAGAAAGTCTTTTACTCACTCTGGACGAGTACAGTTCTTGAAGTGTAGGAAGCATAGTGCCAGTGATTTGTTCATCAAGCCATTAAATGCCACTTTAAGCTGTATAGAAATGTCTTAAAAAATATCTAGTCAAATATTATTTACTGTCATCATGGCAAAGATAAAATAAATCAGTTATAAAAAATAAGTTATTAAAACTATTATGTTTTGAAATGTGTTGAAAAAAATCTGCTCTCCGTTAAACAGAAATTGGGGAAAAACTATTTCGGGGCTAATAATTCCGACTTCAACTGTATATAAGTTTATTTTTGTTGATTTGCACACTGAAAAATGGCACAACTTGTCTTAGAATGGTTTATGTTTGAATTACATTACTTGAAACCATTTTTTATTATTTTTTATTTGTAACTGGAGAAAAAAAGTCACACATTCATTACCAGAGTTGAGTGTAACGTTTTACTGTATTCTAATTACATTTGTTGGGGAACGCTGAAATTTAAGGAATTACATTTTAAATTTGTGTAATTTGATCTCAGTCATATATATATATAATGAATATTAAAGCATATTAAAGTCATGCAAACCATCTAGTTTAAATATTAGTATAATATTTTATTAACATGTTCCTAATAACTTTACTTTAGTAATTGGTTGCTGCATTATCTTATTACTTTAATAATTTAAATCTACATTTTTTGCTTATTAATTTAAATGATTGCATTCCAGCATAACTTTTAAAGTTTGCATTGCGTTCTCGATCATTTTTACTGTGCTGGATGAGAAAAACAGATTCAGAGTTTTTGTGTGATTTGCTTATTTCCCGAGTCTCCTCTGCTGTGTCAGAACTGTGAACTAGATAGTCGTAACGTTTTATCATGAGCATTTTTATAGTGCATCTGCGTGTGTTTGTGGGATCTTTTTGTTGTGGTGGTGTTATGGGCTGTGTTAGGACCGAACGGCTCTGCAAGGCACTTCTGCAAAGCATTACTGTGGCATCTATGAAATGTGTTTTGTAACGCGAGGCTGTCATGGTAATGATTTTAAATAGGGATGTGTTCGAGTAGTGCCGAACGCTAGTAAATACACTCTGCTGTTTGTAATAAGACTAAATAGTTCGCTTTGGCAGATAAAGAGATAATATTATTAAAATAGAGCTTTTGTGAATCTTATATGAACGTTCACGTTATTGTGATCAATAATGGGTGTGTGGAGATGGGTAAATCTTTTTTGATTCCTGATATGGTCATACATTCCAGCAAATTATAATGCATCTAAATATCACTATGTAGTTCAAAATAAAAGTTGTTTTGGTAACACTTTACAATAAGGTTCATTATTTAATGCATTTACTAACATGAACTAATCATGAACAACACATGTACAACATTTATTAATCATATATTAACATTTACTAATGCATTATAAACATTCAAGTCCATGCTTGTTAACATTAGTTAATGCACCATGAGTTAACATGAACTAACAATGAACTACTGTATTTTCATTAACTAACGTTAACATAAACAAATACAGTAGTTAATGTCGTTCATTGTTTGTTCATCTTAGTAAATGCATTAATTAACATTAACTAATGAACCTTATTGTAAAGTGTAACCATTGTTGTTTTCAGTTGAAGATCAATCCATCCATCCATCTAAATGAATAAATGCATTATTGTTTTATTTATCCATAAAAATTTTTTTATTATATTAAATGTAATACAATGTGGTATGATCACTTATTCTTTTATTCTAATGTGTACTTTAGAAAATAGAGGTCAGATTAAGTGTTTCTTATTTTCATAGATTGAATGAAGATGGTACAATATTTCAAATATTTTTTGGCATTCGTCACCTTTTTTTTCATCATTTTTTTTTGGTCAAAATTGAGTTATTGACATTCTTATTAAATGACAACTTATTTACATTGTGGGATGTTTTTATAAGTTGTAATTATACTGTTTGCTATAGAATGCAAAAACTTTGAAACTCAATATCTCAAAATCTTTCAGATTGTAGATTAAATCTCATAATTCCAAGGTAACGCATTGTAGTTATTTATATTTATGTACAGTTAAAGTCAGAATTGTTAACCCCTTTTATTTTTTACATTTTTAAAATATTTCCTAAATGATGTTTAACAAAGCAAGAAATTTTTCACAGTAGGTCTAATAATAATTTTTATTCTAGAGAAAGTCTTTGTTTTAAAAAGTATTTGTTTGAAACTTTGTTTGAAATTATTTTATTTTAGCTTGTATAAAGCAGTTTTTTTATTTTTTTTTAAAACATTTAAGGTCAATTTTTAGCCTCTTTATGCTAAACTTTCTGTTGATAGTCTACAGAACAAACCATCGTTATACAGTAACTTGCCTAATTACCCTATCCTGCCTAGTTAGCCTAATTAACCTAGTTAGAGTCAGTATCAGTTTTTTTTAGCCAAGTGTGCTTCACACACACACACACACACACACACACACACACATACACACACACACACACAAGGAATTTGTTTTGGCTACAGAAGCTTCCAGTGTCCATAAAGTGACTAGTGACAACGCAAAATAGATATGAAAAATAGACGATAAACGTTAAACAGAGATGCAGTTAGTCAAAAAAGATCTGAATGTTGAGTTGTATGGACAGATTTGTTATAAATATACAGCTTTTACGGTGCTGTGTACAAATGCGAAAGGAGAAAGTATTGGATTGCATATTGATATAAGGTGCTGTGAACAAGTGTGTATGAGAAAGTATTGCACATGTTTATTGCACAGTTGGGGGATATTTAACTGTTCATGGGGTAGATGGCCTGAGGAAAGAAACTCTTCCTGTGTCTGGCTGTTTTTGTGGTTGGTGCTCTGAAGCGCCGTGCAGACGGTAACAGTTCGAACAGGTAGTGTGCTGGGTGCGAGGCGTCCAGAGTGATTTTGCAAGCTCTTTTACTCACTCTGGACGAGAACAGTTCTTGAAGTGTAGGAAGGGTAGTGCCAGTGATTTGTTCAACAAGCCTTTAAATGTCACTTTAAGCTGTTTAGAAATGTCTTGAAAAATATCTAGTCAAATATTATTTACTGTCATCATGGTAAAGATAAAATAAATCAGTTATCAGAAATGAGTTATTAAAACTATTATGTTTTGAAATGTGTTGAAAAAAATCTGCTCTCCGTTAAACGGAAATTGGGGAAAAATTATTTCAGGGCTAATAATTCTGAATTCTGACTGAAAAATGGCACATCTTGTCTTTGATTGGTTTATTTTTTAATTAATTTACTTAAAACCATTTTTAATCATTTTTTATTTGTAACTGGAGAAAAAAATTCACACATTCATTACCAGAGTGGAGTGTAACGTCTTACTGTATTCTAATTACATTTTTTGGGGAACGCTGAAATTTAACGAATTACATTTTAAATTTGTTTAATTTGATCTCGGTTACTAAAGTCAATGCAATTGTGTTATTTACATTACAGATATGGAGTTTTAAATAATGTTTTTCTGCTGCAACGTCAGTTAATGAGCATTTACTTTTAAATTGCTGAAGAACGCGAGCTGAAATGGCTGATGACAAGAGTGGCTGCTTCAAGAGAGATTCTGACATTACTTTGATTTCATTGAGCACAAAAATATTGCTGTGAAATGCCCATTCCAGTCTCTAAAGAGCTTTTGACTGCTTTTAACTAAACCAACAGCTTGTTTAAGCAATTGAACAGAAAGCATCATGACAATACTCGTCACCAAGGAGGACACCTGCGCCCGAAAACACAGCGGCCCAACTCGGCCTAAACAGGCTAAATTTAATTTCTGTGCAGGATTGGGAGTGAAGGTACTTTCTGAATGTGAGAAGTGTAGCTGATTTTGGGGCCTTTCACATCTCACGTCTTTTGCACACTCAAGTGCATTTTTCCAATGGAGAAGCGTGGCTTGTATGCGCATATTGCGCACGCTCGCATTTTCCAGGCACACTCAGTTGAAAACTGCGAGTCATGTGACAAGGACTGACCAATTAGCTTCAAACTTTGTATGGAATATACATATTTTGGTGGACTAATTACCTCAGACAAACACAAACACCCAAACACTGCAGTGCTTTTGCATTCTATGGATGTCAATGGTTACCGGTGTCTAGTTTTCTTTTGACATGTTTGGAAGAAGTGAATGATAAGAGAATTTTAGGTTTTGGGTGAACTATCTCCAAGTCTTTTGAATATGTCAAGCTGCTGTGATCAACTTATTGTAATGTTTTTCAGTCATTGTGAAATTACTGAAAGAGCTGCAGCTTATTTAGTATTTTTTATAGGTTTTATATGTTTTAAAAGTAACTTTAAAGTAAAGTAATTAGTTATCTGATTACTTTTTGCTTTAAGTTATTAGTAATGTAATGTGATTACATTTTTTCCAGTAGTAATCAGTAAGTTGTAATCTATTACTTATTTGAAGTAACTTACCCAACACTGCTGTTGCATTACCAACTCTCACAGAGACTGAAATGTTTATTGTTTATCTGTATTTTGCTTAGTTCTTGATCATGAAATGTACATTCATCTGAGTTAATCTGTTTTTAATTTTTTGTATTTTCAGGTCGTATTCTGGACCTGAAGACGGGGACAGTGAAGAAGGAAGGTCAACAGTCCTCTATGAGGATGTGTATGGGCTCCAGGCGCTCCTTCATCTGCAGAATGAGGTACATCTTCATCATCTTTATAAACTTAAAGATATTGCAGTCCAGCATAAGCTTTGTTTTTTTTTTTTTTATTTAATTTTTTTTAAAAGTCTGCATGAACTCGGCATTGTCGAGACTTTTATTTTAGTACGTTGATGTACTTAAAACTGAATATTGAGTAGAGGCGGGGCTTTTTTTGTACGCATCTTTCCCTCACGGCAAATGAACAGTAGGAGGCGGTATTAATATGCAGTTGCTATGGAAATCATCAGGTTGATGTCAATAAAAGCACCACCACTCCAAATGCCAAAGCATTTCACTTTTATTAAAGAATATATTCTCGTAACCTTTTTACTTTATTCTCGCAACATTTGAGCTTTATTCTCGCAACATTTCAGCTTTATTCTCGCAACATTTCAGCTTTATTCTCGCAACATTTCAGCTTTATTCTCGCAACATTTCAGCTTTATTCTCGCAACATTTCAGCTTTATTCTCGCAACATTTCAGCTTTATTCTCGCAACATTTCAGCTTTATTCTCGCAACATTTCAGCTTTATTCTCGCAACATTTCAGCTTTATTCTCGCAACATTTCGACTTTATTCTCGTAACATTTCAACTTTATTCTCGCAACATTTCGACTTTATTCTCGCAACATTTCGACTTTATTCTAGCAACATTTTAGCTTTATTCTCGCAACATGTCAGCTTTATTCTCGCAACATTTCAGCTTTATTCTCGCAACATTTCAGCTTTATTCTCGCAACATTTCAGCTTTATTCTCGCAACATTTCGACTTTATTCTCGTAACATTTCAACTTTATTCTCGCAACATTTCGACTTTATTCTCGCAACATTTCGACTTTATTCTAGCAACATTTTAGCTTTATTCTCGCAACATGTCAGCTTTATTGTCCCAACATTTCAACTTTATTCTCGCACCATTTTGACTTTGTTCCCGTAACATTTCGACTTTGTTCTCGTAAAATTTTGCTTTTATTCTTGTTACATTTTGACTTTTTTCTTGTAGCATTTCAGTTTTTCACGTAACATTTCAGCTTTATTCTCGCAACATTTTAACTTTGTTCTTGAAACATTTCGACTTTATTCTCATAACATTTCGACTTTATTCTCGTAACATTTAGATTTTTATTCTCGCAACATTTCATTTTTTTTCTCGCAACATTTCAGCTTTATTCTCGTAACATTTCAATTTTATTCTTACAACATTTCAACTTTGTTCTTATAACATTTCGACTTTATTCTCGCAACATTTCGGCTTTATTCTCAGAACATTTCAACTTTATTCTTGTAACATTTTTACTATACTTGTTACATTCGTTTTATTCTCGTAACATTTCAGTTTTATTTTCGCAACACTTTAACTTTATTCTTGTAACATTTCAGTTTTATTCTCGCAACATTTCGGCTTTATTCTCAGAACATTTCGACTTTGTTCTCATAACATTTCGGTTTTATTCTCATAACATTTCAACTTTGTTGTCATACCATTTCAACTTTGTTCTTGTAACATTTCGACTCTATTCTCGCAACATTTCATGTATATTCTCATAACATTTCGACTTTGTTCTCGTAACATTTCGACTTTGTTCTTGTAACATTTCGACTTTATTCTCTTAACATTTCGACTTTATTCTCTTAACATTTCGACTTTATTCTCTTAACATTTTGAATTTATTCTCATAGCATTTTCAATTTATTCTAATAACATTTTGACTTCATTCTTGTAACATTTAAGCTTTTTTCTCATAACATTTCGGCTTTATTCCCGTAACAATTCGGATTTATTCTCATTACATTTCGACTTTATTCTTGTAATATTTTTACTTTATTTTTATAATATTTTTGATTTGTTCTTATAATATTATGACTTAATTCTAGTAATATATCAACTACATTTTTATTATTAAGTTTCCCAAAAAACTCAAGATTTTTGTTGTTTTAGCTCCTTTTAAATAAGTGGTTTGAGCAAGCAGCACTTTTTAAAACTTTTTTCAGTTTAGCAAACATAAAAAATAAAAATAAAAAAAGCTAAGGACTACAATGATTGTGTTTCGCTGATAATGAGAATAAGCAAGGGTAAAGGTTTACTCAATGTTTCTTTCAACACCGTCAACATTTCATGATGATAACTTACAAAGTATTTCCCTGTTCCTCCAAGTGTTGTTTCTTCGTCTGTCACCCTGACCACAACAACATAATTCCCCTGTTCCATTTTAAAGCCTGCACGGGAGATTCAAAACAGCAAAATGCATTAATAATGACATTTTTCAGCAATGAGGCAAACAGAAACCGAGACTGTTATTGTTGTTGTTGCTGAACATTCCTGTCCTCCCGCAGTATTGATTTTTTTTTTAAAAGAAGTTTTCATTCATGTTGTTGTTTTGAAGGCGTCTATATTTAACAACAGATGAAAACATGCAAAGTCTGTGCTTGTTTAAGTTCTAAGCCATGACGAGATACCACGAAATAATGCAAGATTAATCCACTTGTCTTAAATATAAGACATCAAGTTTAACATGTTTTTTTTTCAAAGATGTTTACATTTCATGGTATGTGCTTGTTTAAGTTATAAACCATGACAATAAATCCTGACATAATTAATTCCAACGTAATGCAAGATTAATTTGCATATGCCTTAAATATTTTTTCTATTTTTTCCAAGACATTTTCATTCATGGTGTTGTTGTGAAGCGGTTTATTTTTAACAACAGATGAAAATATGCATTGGTTTCTAAAAGTACAACAAATGGTATCCTAATTGAAGTATATCAGATTCGCAAAAATGTAGACAGTCTCTCTCGTGGATTTGTCATATGAAATATGCAGCAAAACATATCATTAGTATTCATATTTACAAAAATGTAGACATCGCCCTCTAGTAAATTTATCATCTGAAACGTACAACAAAACATACCTTAAATTTCAGATTGCCAAAAATGTAGACAGCGCCCTCTAGCAATTTTTTTTATCTGAAACGTGCAACAAAACATACGATAAGTATTTCAGATTCACAAAAATGTAGACAGCGCCCTCTAGTAGAGTTGTCAACTGAAACATGCAACAAAACACACCATAAGTATTTCAGATTTACAAAAATATAGACAGCGCCCTCTAGTAGAGTTGTCATCTGAAACGTGCAACAATACGTACCTTAAATAAAGTATCTCAGATTCACAAAAATGTAGACAGCGCCCTCTTGTGGATTTGTCATCTGTAGTGTGCGTCAAAACATACCTTAAGTATTTCATATTTACAAAAATGTATCTTGCGCCCTCTAGTGGGTTTGTCATCTGAAACCTGCAACAATACGTACCTTAAATAAAGCATCTCAGATTCACAAAAATGTAGACAGCGTCCTCTATTGAATTTGTCATCTGAAACATGCAACAAAACACACTTTCAGTATTTCAGATGAAAGCATGCATTAGTTTTAAGAAGTCTGTGTTTGTTTAAATTATAAACTGTCAAAATCCAGACATTATTAATTCTGACATAGTGCAAGATTAGCCCACATAGGTCCTAAATATGAGAAATATGAATATGAAATGTCTATTTATGGCCCTTTTTCAAATGGAAATGGCATGTGAGAGGATCAGCACATCTGTCAAGTGTGTGTAAAAACACTCGAGATAAACAGAACCTCTTTAAAAAAAACATCAGTTTCATTCTTATGCAGTGCTTTAATGCGGTTAAACTTCATGACTCAACTCTGAAGGAAGTGTAATTTAATTCTGCTCGGTTCCTGAAACGTACATGCTGTTTTTCTGCATGCCTTGCATTCATGAACAACATTTGACAAAGACCCGAGGGACGCCAGACTTTCGCCAGGTCGAACTGAAGTGATTTTGGGAGGCAAACAGCTCAAGTTGGAACAGATGTGAAATATTTGTACTCGTCAGCAGTGTCAGATCTCAGGTCGTTCGTGTAGATGGCTTTATGGCTTTCAGATAATAACAGCTGATAGATTATTGTAAGGTGGATTTTAAGGTATTGTTTTATTTCCTTTATTCTAGACGGTTAAAATACATTTATATCTTTATACATCTATTTACAGTGTTAATGGAAAGTATTCAGAACCCCTTAAATTTTCCCTCTGTCATATTGCAGCCATTTGCTAAACTCATTTAATCATTTTTTCCTCATTATTGTACACACAACATCCCATACTGACCGAAAAACACAGAATTGTTGACACTTTTACATCACCATTCATTCATTTACTTGTCAGCTTAGTCCCATTTTTAATCCAGGGTTACCACAGCGGAATGAACCGCCAACTTTTCCAGCAAGTTTTTATGCAGCGGATGCCCTTTCAGCCGCAACCCATCTCTGGGAAACATTCACACACACACTCATACACTACAGACAATTTAGCCTACCCAATTCACTTGTACCGCATGTCTGTGGACTGTGGGGGAAACCGCAGCACCCGGAGGAAACCCACGCGAAGGCAGGGAGAACATGCAAACTCCACACAGAAACGGCAACTGAGCTGAGGTTCGAACCAGCGACCTTCTTGCGGTGAGGCGACAGCACTACCTACTGCGCCACTGCCTCTCCAGTTGTTTTGTTTGTTTGCTTTATTTATAAAGCACATTTAAAAGCAGCAGATGTTGACCAAAGTATTTATACAAGAGTCTGTCTGGTTCTTGAATCTGATTGGCTGATAGCCATGCAATATTTTGCCAGTAACATCACACAAAAGCACGCATGTATGGGAGCTCAGTTCAGTTCTGGCGAGCTCTGAGGAGAGGTGTGATGGTCGCTCTACCGCTGTATCATTCTTTTATTTCAATAATGTAACATTTTATTTTGCGACGGATGTTTGAGTGTCTTTTTCTTTTCCTTTTGCCTACTCATTGTCATTGACCGGCATGTATGTAGTCGACAGCACTTAGGAGAAACGCATAAAGGTCAATTGGAAGTGCAAAATAGTTGCTCTCTCCATTACTTCAATCCTTAAAGTCTAATGCTGGGACCTCTGGCACCCGTCACAATACCGACAGCAACAGAGAAATACTGTAGACTGTAATACACTGTAGGAAGATATCTCTGTAGACAGATGGAATTTCATGTAACGTTCAGCCCTATAATCTTAAAATGTGAGCAAAATCAGCAGTTTTGTCATCACTTTAGACATTATGCTATAGAGAGTCATTCAAACACTAGCTCTAAAGTGACGTTGGTGAATTAGTAATGGCTTCTGCTGTTCTGATGTCAGCTGCAGATGTGAATGAATGGCGGAAGAAAGTAGTTCCTAATACAAAAGGGTTTTAGACTCGTGTTTGATTTTCTTATGTATATACACGATTATGCCGTCAAACTGTTGTATAAGCGCAATGTCACACAATTAGCAGTGTGATATGGCTTTATATCAGCACTGGTGGGACGCTAAGGCACTCATGCCATATATATATATATATATATATATATATATATATATATATATATATATATATATATATATATATAAAGCAAAATATGTAAAACAAATTCAAAATAATTAATGGCAATTAAAAAGCAAGAGACAGAAGGTGATTTTTTTTTTTTTTTTAAAATGAGACTTTAAAGCACCAAGGGAATAACATGACGTAATATGTAAAGGCAGGCCAATCCACAAATGAGGGGCTGTGATGGAAAAAGCCCTGTCCCCTCTTGATTTTAACCTTGATTTGGGAACAACTAGCTGAAACTGGTTTTCCGACCTGATTGGCCTCAGCTCTCTCAGTTTGGTTGACGGCCTTTTTTAGGTCTCTCCAGTAATGCTCAATTGGGTTTAGATCAGGGCTCTGACTGGGCCGTTCAAGAACAGTCATGGAGTTGTTTTGAAGCCACTCTATCAAAATTGATTGATTGTTATATTTTAATTATACATGCAAGTTATAATTTGTGCTCATAATTAAGGTTCAAATTGGAATTGTCAGTCTTTTTGGTTAGGGTAATGCCACCTATTATATGTTATTAGTAGAATCTGCGGATATTTTTTCTGTTTCTGCAGAGAGTTTTGTAAAATATTTGTGGATTTATGCTGAATTATTTTAGGAGTATTACAAGTAATATATAAAATAATTAATAATAAATTTTTAACTTTTATTTATTGTTTACTATGCACATTCAATTAGAATATATGGTAAACAGAGCAAGTCTCTCATATAATATCTCTACTAAAAGACAGAAAATATTACTTTAAATAAATCATATGGACATTTTATAAATACCATTATTATATAACAATAATTTTAGTGAAATTAATTTAAAAACTGAATATATATATATATATATATATATATATATATATATATATATATATATATATATATATATATATATATATATATATATATATACACACACATTTACACAAGTAAATGCATAGACTAACTATGGGCTAAAAATCTGCAGAAATCTGTGGATTTCTGCGCACGCATTGATTCTGTGTGGGCCTAATTATTAGATATGAATTTTCTGCTATTTAAGATTTAATTTAATGTTTTAATTTTTTTTATCACTGTTAAAAATCACTTCTTAATGCAACTTATCATTTGTGCATTTACATTTACAATCAAGTTGAAGCTTCTACACTTCTATCTGAATATTTTAATCATTTAAATTCTTAATTAAATGGGGACACAGTGGCGCAATGGGTAGCATAATCGCCTCACAGCAAGAAGGTTGCTGGTTCGAGCCCCGGCAGGGTCAGTTAGCATTTCTGTTTGCATGTTCTCTCCGGGTTGGTGTGGGTTTCTTCCGGGTGCTTCGGTTTCCCCCAAAGTCCAAAGACATGCAGTATGGGTGAATTGGGCAAACTAAATTGGCCATAATATACGAGTGTGAATGTGAGTGTGTATGGGTGTTTCCCACTACTGGTTTGTGGCTGGTAGGGCATCCGCTGTGTAAAATATATATTGGAATAGTTGGTGGTCCATTCTGCTGTGGTGGCCCCTAACAAAATAAAGGGACTAAGCTGAAGGAAAGTGAATGAATGAATGAAATTCTTAATAAAAATGTGTTAAATGCATCTGTTTTTCATTGTTTAATCTAAATCTCCTTCTTGCTGAATACGTACACAATTTTTTATTATATGTATTAACATCAGAGCCGGTCACAATTAAGTTTGGTTTTTCCATATTTTAGCTTGTAACATGAATGTATGTTTATTTTAATTTGTATTTCTTAGAGATGAGAAACTAACAATGTTTTATGTGTGTTTTGTTTCAGGTGTGGCAGTGCACCTTTGGATCACATCTCATTGAATCGATTGTCCAGCATGAGAAAGAGATACAGGTATGTTTGAAAGATTCACTGAATCACTCAAGTCACGTATGAACTTTGGCATTAAAAAAAATGATTCACTGTACTATACGCATCACTGCATGTAATTTAGATTCTTTCAAAAAAGATTCACTGAATCTTTTTCATTACATTGTGTGATTTTGATGTGCTCAAAAATGATTCACAGAGTCATTTGCATCACATCGTCATATTATTTTGATTCTATCAAAAAAGTTCACTAAAGCACTCACGTTACTGTATAACCTTTGGTACTTAAAAAAGAAAGAAAAAAAGATTCACTGTATTATTCACATCACTGCATGTATCTTAAATTCTTTCAAAAAAGATTCACTGAATCTTTTTTATCACTTAGTGAATCAGTTTTGAGCACATTAAAACCACACGTCATTTGAATCACACCTTCTTGCTTTGTGGTTTCTAAAAAAGATTCACTGTATTATTCACATCACTGCATATTATTTTGATTATTTCAAAAATAATTCACAGATTTTTTTTATCACTTCGTGTGCTCAAAAAAGATTCACTGAGTCATTTGCATCACATCGTCTCATTAAAAAAAAAATGCTTCACTGTATTATTTGCATCACTGCATGTATTTTTACATTTTAAATTCACTGAATCTTTTTGATCACATTGTGTGATTTTGATGCGCTCAAAAAAGATTCACTGAGTCATCACACCATCTTACTTTGTGGTTTATAAAAAAGAGTCATTGTATTGTTGTCAAGCTGAATGTGGCATTACATTTTTCAGCATTGACTTTTAGGAATGTGTTATCTGTGAAGTAAATTCTGAGAAAGCATCCTTTCTCAGTGTTCCTGTAGTTTGACCTTTGACCGCTGGGGCTGGTTTGTTCTCAGCGGCAGGCGTGTTGTTTCTGTATCAAACATTCATGTTTCACAGACTCCTGACAGCTCAGGAATGCAGGATTCACCTCTTTCCCAAACACTTTGCACATGTCTGATTGATGAATGGTGTGTGTGTGTGTGTGTGTGTGAAGCTTAAATGCAAAAATTATGATGTCCTGTCTTACAGTTCTGAACAGTTCACTACATATTATTTTGATTCTTTCAAAAAAGATTCACTGTATTATTCGCATGACAACATGTTATTTAGATTCTTTTGAAAAAGATTGACTGAATCTTTTTCATAAATTTGTGTGATTCTGATGTGCTCAAAAATGATTCACTGAGTCATTTGCATCACACCACCTTTGGAGTTTTTAAAAAGATTTGCTTCACATTGTCTTTCTTTTGTGTTTTCAAAAAAGATTCACTGTATTATTCACATCACTACATATTATTTTGATTCTTTTAAAAAAATGATTCAATGAATCTTTTTCATCGCTTCACGTGATTTTAATGAGTCATATGCATCACACCATCTTTCTTTGGTGTTTTCTAAAAAGATTCACTGTATTATCCACATCACTGCATGTTATTTTGATTCTTTCAAAAAAGATTCACTCAATTTTTTTTATCACTTGATGTAATTTTTGAATCGCTCAAAAATGTACACTGAGTCATTTGCATCACCTCATCTAACTTTGATGTTTTAATTTGCTTATTTTGATTCTTTAAAAAAACGATTCACTGAATCTTTTTTATCAGTTCATGTGATTTTAATGTGCTGAGAAAGGATTTATTAAACCATTGGCATCACATTTTATTAGGGTTTTCATAAAAGATTCACTGTATTATTCATATCATATCATGTTATTATGATTCTTTAAAAAAATAAGTTTTGATGCACTCAAAAAAGGTTCAATGAGTCATTTGCTTCACTTTAATTAAATTTGGTGTTTTCAAGAAAGATTAACTTTGTTATTTGCACATCATTCATGTCATTTTGGTGTTTTCAGAAAAGTTTCACTCAATAATTTGCCGTACTGCATGTAGTTTTATTTTTCTCAGAAAAGATTCACTGGATGATTTGCACCACTGCATGTAATTTTAATGTTTTCAGCAATTATTTAATGAATCATTTTGCATCGCTCAATATAAGATTAAAGATGAAAAAAGATTTACTGAATCATTTGCATCAATAAATTAATATTTAACTTTATTCACAGAATCAGGAGTAGCAACAAAATGAATGCATAAACCATCAACTTAATTAAAATTTTATTGGAAGATTTTAAAAAAAGTTAAATGTCCATGCTTTTATCCAGAATGACGTTGAAGGAGTTGGATTGATTTCCCTGGAAACTGAACCCATGGCTTAGTGCTTGTGCTATTCAATTCAAGTTTTTTTGTTTAGTGATTTCCACAACAAATATTGTTTCAAAGCAGCTTTACAAAACCGGCTAGATAAACTCATGAACTAGAATCAAAATCCAAATTCAGAGTAAATGTATAAAGCTACATTGCACCAGTAGCTATGTTTCCATCCAAAAATGCAAAATAACTTTATGCGCAAAACTGGATTATCAGATAAAAGATGTGTGAATAAAGCAGCGTTTCCATCCAACGAGTTGAAGCTTACAAAATCGTCACTTCCTGATTAACTTGTGCCAAATATCAACAGGGAAAAGCTGCGTCGACCTTTTTTTCATTTATTAAATTACATTTGCCTCAGAGGGCAATCCTGACACGCAGTGAACGCGCGGTGGTGATTGAAGGCATGAGAGTCAGAGCACAGATGCTCTTAGTTCTGGAGATCATTAATAATATAATAAAACTAATACTGAAATGGTTACGCCATTTTACAATGAACAAAACAACATTTCAGTTGTTTTACAGTGTGCTCAGCCTGCTGGTTTGTCCATTCACACACATTTTTATCATCACATGATATCTTACAACAGAATCACATGAGTTTTTTTAATGCTCATGCTGGAATTTGTTCAGTAAAAGTGTTTCCATCGCAGTTTATACGCGTCTTTTCTTATCGAATAATAAGTTCAAACTCAGTTATGCGCATGTTTTTTATGCTCATTTTCAAAATTTATGCACATCTTGGCATTTCCATCAACAGTTTTTTTTATGCGCATCTCCAATATGCGCATAAAAGTAGGTAGATGGAAATGTAGCTAATGCTCCAGTTGAATGAAATAAATAGAAATGAATGGATTAACACTAAGTAAATGGAAAAGTTCAGTCTGATCTTGGCTGATTTAACAGGGGATCAGATGAAGGGCGAATGAAGTAGAACATTATGAGAAAGAGAAAAGCACACACAGTTCTTCAAATCTGACTTTATTCTCCTGACTCGGTTGATAGATAAAGTGAAAATTTGCTTTCCCAGAGCTCTTTTATTATATTTTAAGCTCAGAAGTGTCATTTTATTTTATTAGCGAATATTTCTGGAAGTGTTTTGGCTTCTCATCTGTTTCCTTAAATGTGTTCATTTGTGAGCCTGGAGCACAAAACCAGTCTTAAGTTGCACATGTTTATTTCTAGGAATTGCCAAAATTACACACTCTGTAAAAACCGTTTCAGTATTTTGTGTTTTGGGTTTTTTTATGGTTGTGAATTGCATTTTGGGAGCTTCATCTCTGCTCTGTCGACTTTTAATGTTGATAATTCAACTCTACAGTTTAGCAAAATGACTTTTGTTGACATTTTAGTAGTTCGAAATAATTTAATGTATAAGAAATAACAGAAATTAATAGGTCTTTAAAATAACAGAAAGTGTACTGTTTGTTTATTATATTAGATTTTTGTAGCATAATATACGCCCACCTAGACAATTTATCACTTTAAACTATTAAACATGCTCATAAAAGTCACTTTTTACAACTTTTTAAGGTTGAAAGTTGCTGGTCGAAAGATCAAGATCCCATAATGTCAGTTAAAAGCATAAATAATCAATAAAATCTTTGCTAATTTAATGCTAATTTATTATACTAATTTATTTGTATTTGTATGATCCCAATTTACGTACCTTTTTGCATATCATAATTAAAAAAATATGCTAATTTATTTACATATTTCTTTACAATATACTATGTACAGTGGGGGAAATAAGTATTGAACACTTTTTCTCAGAAAACATATTTCTAAACGTGCCGTGTACTTGAAATTTATGCGTAATAAAATTAAAATAACACAGGAAAAAAGTATTGAGCACATGAAAAAAGAGGGGTTTAGAAAGGCAGTGAAAGCCCAGACAGCAGCTGAAATCTCTCAGTAGTTCTTCTGCCCTTCCTCAGTGTAATTCAATATTAGCTGCTGCAGTCCAACATCTACATTAGCAGGAGGATGAAGATGAAAGCAGGGTGGACATTTCAGCAAGACAATGATACAAAACACAGCCTACACTCTCAGAAATAAAGGTACGAGAGCTGTCACTGGGGTAGTACCTTTTCAAAATATTTGTACCTAAAGAGTCCTTAGTGGTACCTCAAAGGTACATATCAGTACCCAAATGCACCTAAAATGCACCTTTGAGGTACCAACATGGACTCTTCAGGTTCAAATATGTTAGTTAGTTTGACTTTATTAATCCCCGGAGGGAAATTCACATGTCACAGCAGAGCTCTCCGTACTAAAAATAGATAAATAAGTTACATACATATAAAAACAATAATAACATTACATTTCATACTGCACACCTTGCACACCTTGGTTCCAAAAACAACGAGTAAACACTTGTACATATCTAATATGTACCTTTTGAAAAGGTATTACCCCAGTGACAGCCCTTGCACCTTTATTTCTGAGAGTGTAGGAAACTCTAAAAATGCTCTCAGAGAAAGAAAATCAAGCTGTAGAATGGGTTAGTCAATCAACTAACCTGAATCCAATATAAAATACAGAATAAAGCTCAGATTTGATAGACGAGACCCACAGAACCATCAAGATTTTTACAGTGTTGAAGTCTGAAAAACTCACACCTGAGCAATGCATGTGTCTTCTTTCTCCATATGAGAGGCGTCTTTAAGCTGCCGTCACCAAAAAAAGCCTTTTATATAAAGTATTAAAGGTTCAGGACACCCCGGAGAACTTTTTTTTTTTTATATTAAAAGATGTGTGTGTGTGTGTTGAGCATCAGTTAAGACAATGTTAGCACCTGTCAGCTTTAATTGTGGGGAAAACTGGATAATTTAGTGCTTTTGTCAGCTAATTTCAGCTTCCGGGTTTGAAATGATTTTTGGGGCGGGATCAAAATCGGCGACGTAGCGCAGAACTGCAAGTGCAATGATGACGCGTCGGTTTCTCATTATTATTCATAGCAGAGTTTTCTTATCCTATGAGAAGAGCCGGCTGCTTAATTATTCATGAGACCTGCCAGACCTGCCAGTGTCAAGCCCGAGCTGTGAGACACGTCACGGACCCACGGCACGGGCACACAGTATTTAGCCGTTCATGAAGGCTCATATGCGTTTGTTTCCATCATCCACGGGGTTTGTTGCATGTTTTCCCCTGCGGTCTTGTCAGGGCCGATCATACAGCAAAGCTGTGTGTGTGTGCTGCTAGCATTTTTGTCGGGAGAGCAGCACGAGAATTAGAGAATGGCGGACGCTGTCTTTTATCAGGAGTTCGTTCACATTCAGACACATCACTGTGCTGCTGTGTTTGCCTAAATCCTCCAGATTACCAGCAGGGCTAATGGTTAAAATAGACGGGTCAGGAGACCTGCTGCACTGAGTCTGCTGGATACAAGGATTGAGGGAGAAGTCCTCATTTATAGTGTTTACATGAACACACTTATCTTTACAATGATATAAATTGTGGTTTTCTGTATATGAAATTACGAATAACAAATGTAGCAGGGCATTAAATCACTGTTCATTTCTTTGCATTTTAACTTTGTAAACTATAAACTCATGCGTCTCCTCTTTGTGTCTCATTTTGTGAGCTAACTGACAACAACAGTTGTTCGCTCCCCTTCTCCCCTGCTGGCCACGCCCACTCCTGCCCGATGCTCGCGGAGCTCCACGCCCATTAATCATGCATCTTTTGAAAAAATTCCGAAGTAGACTTAAACCGAAAGTGGGGGGTGTCATGGCCCTTTAAACGTTTTTCAGATTTGTTTTGTTTTATTTTTATGTTTGTATTGTTGGTGTTTTCACCAAAATCTGGTTCAATTCCATGTCAACAACTATTTTAGAAATATGATTCCCAGGTAAAAACATGACCTGTTCCATACCTATTTTCCCCGCTGTATATATCTGAGAATCAATGGCATCTTTAAATAAAGCAAAGCTGCAGTATCTTGATGTCTACAAAATCCTCCACACTGCTGTTGTTTTGCTTCTGTGTTTTGATGATGTGAAATGCTGAAGGCAACATTTTTGCTGTTGTCCGTGCCGGCTTTTCAAATCAGACTGTAATCCTCATGTGAGCCGAATGTTGGCTTTAAAGTGGCCTTTCTTTGTGTGTTTTTCTGGTTTCAGGAATGGTCTCGGTCCGTCTAAGGAGGGTGAAGCGCAGTACTCTGTTGTTCATTGTACCGGCTACATCAAGGCCTGGCCGCCAGCGGGTACTAATACAGACACACTGACAACAAACACAAAAACACACTGGCGTGACTTTCAGTTCAAAGACACTGAAGCACTGAGACACACTAACAGACACACACACATGCAGACCAACACATATCGAGATTAAATCATTTATTCTACAAGCAGGTCTAATTTAAATACTTATATGCACTTAAGTAAAATCTAAATATATTATAGTAGGCTTATTTTAAGACGTAATATTTAGGTCATTTAATGTTTTCAGTAAAATATGAAATTGCAATAATAATGTGAAGGTTTATTCACATTATACATTTTTCTTGATGTTAAATAAAATAAAATAAATAAATGTTTTGAAAATATTATTATGTTATCTAAATTAGATTCAATGAATCATTTGCATCACTGCATGTGATTTTGAAATATTCAAACATGATTCACTAAATCTTTTTCCATCACTGCAGGTAGTTTTAATGTTGCTGAATAAAAGATTCAGTGAATCATTTACATCACTGCGTGTAGATTTGATGTTACGATAGAAAAATAATTAGTGAATCATTTACAACACTACATAGGATTTTTAAATATCCGAACAAGATTTACTAAATCTTTTCATTGCTGCATATTGTTTCAATGTTACCGAAAAGGATTCAGTGAGTCATTTACATTACTGCATTTATTTTTTAATGTTACAGAAAATAAGATTCAGTGAGTCATTTGCATCACTGCATGTAATTTTGAAATATTCAAACATGATTCACTAAATCTTTTTCATCACAGCAGGTAGTTTTGGTGTTATTTAATAAAAGATTTAGTGAATCATTTACATCACTGCATAGAGATTTGATGTTACTGAAAAAATAATCTGTGAATCATTTACTCTGCATAGGATTTTAAAATATCCAAACATGATTCACTAAATCTTTTCATTGCTGCATATAGTTTTGATGTTAGCGAAAAAGATTCAGTGAACTTATTCACTGAGTCATTTGCATCAGCACATGCAATTTTTTTCTTGTTTCTTCTTTAAAAAGTAGTTTTATTCAAAATTAGATTACAGATTTAGGCTAGCATAACCCAAAGCCAAAATGACCCGAAGCTTCATGTTAAACATGTTTGAATCATTTACATTACTGCATGTGATTTTGAAATATTCAAACATGATTCACTAAATATTTTTCCATCACTGCAGGTAGTTTTAATGTTACTGAATAAAAGATTCAGTGAATCCTTTACATCACTGCATGCAGATTTGATGTTTGAAAAAAGAATCGGTGAATCATTTACTCTGCATAGGATTTTGAAATATCCAAACATGATTCACTAAATCTTTTCATCGCTGCATATAGTTTCAATGTTACCGAAAAGGATTCAGTGAGTCATTTACATCACTGCATATATTTTTTAATGTTACAGAAAATAAGATTCAGTGAGTCATTTGCATCACTGCATGTAATTTTGAAATATTCAAACATGATTCACTAAATCTTTTTCATCACAGCAGGTAGTTTTAATGTTATTGAAATTAAATATTTAGTCAATCATTTACATCACTGCATGCAGATTTGTTGTTACTGAAAAAAGAATTGGTGAATCATTTACTCTGCATAGGATTTTAAAATATCCAAACATGATTCACTAAATCTTTTCATTGCTGCATATAGTTTTGATGTTAGCGAAAAAAGATTCAGTGAACTTATTCACTGAATCATTTGCATCAGCACATGCAATTTTGTTCTTGTTACCTCTATAAAGTAGTTTTATTCAAAATTATATTACAGATTTAGGCTAGCATAACCCAAAGCCAAAATGACCCGAAGCTTCATGTTAAACATGTTTGAATCATTTACATCATTATAAGTAGTTTTGATTTTACGTAAAAAAAAAAAAAAGATTCAGAGAATCATTTACATTTCTACATGTAGTTTTGATGCTACCGGAAAAGATTCAATGAATCATTTACCACCACTGCATGTAATTTAGAAAAATCTAAAAATTATTCACTGAATCATTTGTGTCGGGGTAGAATTATTATTTTTTTGAATCAGCAATAGTAATATATCAGATTCATTTAGGTTAGCATAACCCAAAAACCAAAATGACTGAAACCTCATGTTGAACAAGTTTGAACCTCTTGAACTCTCTTAACTCTGTGTTAAATTCTCATCGAATCGACAGAGAGTTCTGGAGTTCTGGATGGCTCCCACATGACTCCAGATCCAGATCTCTCCAGCCCGAGATTCATATTAGCACAACAGCAGGTGAAAGACAGATATTGAGCAACCCTGAACTCAAAGCCCAAAATGTGAACTTTCTTGCCTCATATCTCAGCTGGAGGTTCTCCAGGTCTCCTACAAATATGTGTGTCATGGAAATCAATCGCACATGCTCCACATCCTGCTTGTTGCATAACGGCACAAAAACTAGGCTAAAAATAACCAGCGGCGCTCGATCGTCAGCTATTATCGCGTCTTATTGGAATGCGGTGATCTAAACGGAGACATCGCGTATCGTGTTCATAACACGTTATGAACGGTTAACAAACTCTGTGGAAAGAGCAGATGGGATGTTCATCAGTGAAAACAAATACAAGACTTTATGTATGTGTTTTTATTAGTGTGATATGCAAACCAATGAATCCTGTCTGCTGGTATAATGTCACTTTTGTGCAAATTAAAGGCAGTAAATTAATTGTAAACATCAGTGCATCTGGCTTGTTGTTTGATTTTCAGCGTGTCATTTGTTTAGACTAAACAGTGATAGATATAAACAGCCGTGCCTGTTTGATTTGCAGCACAGACTCATTAGTTTTGCAAACTAGTGTTGATGAATTGAGTTGTATTTTACTCGAGGTGACATGTTTGCCGTGTGAATGTGGGAGCAGACAGTGAAATGATGACAATGGGACAATAAATTGCCCTTACGTGTCTCTGCTCTATAATAATATCATTCTATGTTTGTTCATCGTCTCTGATGGATGCACTGCATATAAAAACAAACACATCACACAGCCAATATGAACCCTTAATGAAGCGATTCGTTCAATTAATTAGTCAAAATGACTCACGAGTTACCAGTTTGACTTGCATTGATCTTATAAATAAAATATCGGTGTCCTGAAATGTTTTTCCCATTAATTTCTGCTATTCTTCTATTGAATTGGTATATAAAAAAACTTAACATAAAAGCAATAAAGCCAAAAAAATATGCATATTGTATAGAAAATACACTTACTGGTCACTTTAATAGGTACACCTGTTCAACTGCTTGTTAATGCAAATTTCTAATCACATTGCAGCAACTCAATGCATTTAGACATGTAGACATGCCTATCAAGACGATCTGCTGCAGTTCAAACAGAGCATCAGAATGGGAAAGAAAGGGGATTTACGTGACTTTGAGCGTGTCAGATGGTCTGGTCTGAGTATTTCAGAAACTGCTGATCTACTGGGATTTTCACGCACAACCATCTCTAGGGTTTACAGAGAATGGTCCGAAAAAGAGGAAATATCCAGTGAGCGGTAGCTCTGTGGGGGGAAATGCCTTGTTGATGTCAGAGGAGAATGGCCAGACTGGTTCCAGCTGACAGAAAGGCAACAGTAACTCAAATAAGTGCTTGTTACAACCGAGGTCTGCTGAAGAGCATCTCTGAACACACAACATGTCCAACCTTGAGGAAGATGGGCTACAGCAGCAGGAGACCACACCAGGTGCCACTCTTTTCAGCTAAGAACAGGAAACTGAGGCTACAATTCACACAGGCTCACCAAAATTGGACAATAGAAGATTGGAAAAACGTTGCCTGGTCTGATTAGTCTCGATTTTTGCTGCGGCATTTGGATGGTAGAGTTGCCTTGTATCAACAGTTCTGGCTGGGGGTGGTGGTGTAATGGTGTGAGGGATATTTTCTTGGCACTCTTTGGGCCCCTTAGTACTAATTGAGCATCTTGTCAACACCACAGCCTACCTGAGTATTTTTGCTGACCATGTCCATCCCTTTATTACCACAGTGTACCCATCTTCTGATGGCTACTTCCATGTCATAAAGCGTGAATCATCTCAGGCTGGTTTCTTGAACATGACAATGAGTTCACTGTACTCAAATGGCCTCCACAGTCACCAGAGCTCAATCCAATAGAGCACCTTTGGAATGTGGTGGAACAGGAGACTCACATCATGGATGTGCAGCCGACAGATCTGTAGCAACTGCGTGATGCTATCATGTCAACATGGAGCAAAATCTCTGAGGAATATTTCCAGTAACTTGTTCAATTTATGCCATGAAGGATTAAAGCGGTTTTGAAGGCAAAAAGGGGTCCAACCAGGCACTAGTAAGGTGTACCTAATAAAGTGGCCGGTGAGTTTAGATTCCAAGCCTTTCATAGTGTTTTACATTTTGTGAACATGTACAGCTTTTATTTATGTAAAATTAAAACGGACACTTTTTCTTAAATACATATTAATTAACACTTCAAAAAAAGATTCACTGAATTATTAGCATTGCTGAATGTAACTTTATTGTTTAAAACAAATATTTGCTGAATCATTTTACATCAGTTTCCACAAAGTCATCCACAAAGACACTAACTGTAGAACTGAACGTAGAATAATAACAATTACACTGTGAAAGGCTGCACAGTAGCTCAGCACGGTGGCAGTACTGTCGCCTCACAGCAAGAGGGCCACTGGTTCGAGTCCCAGCAGAGTTTCCTCTAGGTCAGGGGTCTCAAACTCAATTTACCTGGGGGCCGCAGGAGGCAAAGTCTGGGTGAGGCTGGGCCGCATAAGGGATTTCACAAAAAAAGTCCTCAAATGTCATTATTAACAGTTTTAATTATTTCTTCTGAACATGAAGTGTCCTGAACATTAATAGAACATTGAGTGAAGATTATGAACAGTTCTTCTGAACATGGCATCTTTTGCCTACTTCTTGCTGCCAGAGACTTGACAGCGCTTCTTCTCACAAATCTGAACCACATTTGGCTTTAGAGCGGAAGCAGTTGAGACCCTCAGTATGGCTTGAAGATGATCATCATTAAGTCTAGACCTGTACTTTGACTTATTGAAGTCCTAGGGAAAAAAGTGGGGGAACTCACTCAAAACTTCCATTCCCTCACCTAAAAAAAAGGCGTATATATATGTATAAATAAAACACCCCCACCCCACTCCAGTCACATCAGTCTGTACCAGTCTGTATCTACCTATAATATCAATATATATAAGATGCAGGGCAGGCACGTGCACACATAGGGCTCAACCTGTGCAGAGCACATGCCCTTTTTAGTCTTGCATAGAAAGTGCCCTTCCAAAATGATCAAAAGTGCCCCCGCGACGCGACACACCCTCGGTCCCGCCCTTCAGTAGGCGCGCGATAACACAGCTCTTGAGTACGCGCGCGACAACACAGCTGATCAGAACGCGCGCGACAACGCGCATTGAGTGACAAGCGCGCTGTGTACGGATAGAATCAGCGGAGCGGGGAGCGCTCTCTCTCCCCGCTCCGCTGATTCTGTCAGAGTACAGCGGTCGGCGTGGGCCACAAAATATTGCACTGAGGGCCGCAAATGGCCCGCGGGCCGCGAGTTTGAGACCCCTGCTCTAGGTGCTCCGGACATGCGCTATAGGTAAATTGGATGAGCTGAACTGGCTGTAGTGTATGAGTGTGTGTGTGAAAAAAGGGAGTACTGGTGTTTTCCAGTACTTTGTTGCAGCTAAAAGGACCCAGACCCTGTATAGCTGGGTGGTTTTCGGTTTTGTCCCCCCCTCTTTTGCGGTATCGGCCGCGGCGGGTGGAAAATGGGGCGGGTCGGGCAGCGGGACAACAAATGCTAAATATTAGCGGGAGAGGTCGGGTTTGGGTTAAAACCTGGCGGGAGCGGGATTCAAAATGTTGTCCTGCGCAAATCTCTACTTCCAGCTGCATCCCATTACTGAAAAACACTCATACACTCTCATTCACACACACACTCATACACTATGGCCAATTTATTTTACCCACTTCACCAATAGCGCATGTGTTTGGACTGTGGGGGAAACCAGAGCACCTGGAGGAAACTCATGCCAACACTGGGAGAACATGCAAAACTCCACACAAAAATATTGACTCGAACCAGCGACCTTCTTACTGTGAGGCGACAGTGCCAGCCAAGATGCCACCCATGAATTATGTTACCAAGCACAATATTTACAATGCATTAACAAATCTTAAACTATGATTTCACACAAGTATTGTTCAGTATTAGTTCATGTTAGTAAATATCTATGTGTAATCACCTTACAGAAACTTATTTTAGTCATCAGCCTTAGTGAGGTCAAGGCAAGCAAGTCGAGAAGAAATTGTTGTAATGTAATTAAAAGGAGATTAAATGCTTTACGATCATGCTTAAAACAAACTCCAGGACATGAATCTCTCCATCTGCTGCTACTGCATGTGTTGTTTATTCCAGATGAACACGGCACCAGCATCCAGGAACAATAACAGCTTCGCTACTAGATTTTAGATGACAAAAAGAAATCAATTGTGACAAATGTGACAAAACTGCCCAGCAGATGCTATTTGTAGGATCAAAAAAAAAAAAGTTTTGCAGGTATATTTCTGAACAATGTCCTGCAACAGAACATCTTGTAAAAAAAAAAAATTGCAACATGTATGAATAAACATCTGTTTTCAATATGTTTCCTCATCCCTAAAGATGTTTGCTTTGTATGGATGTGTTTAAATACACATTAAGAATGCATTTGTGTCACATTTGTATCGCACATTCTAATAAATGGACAGAAAACAGCTTAATTGGTTTACATTTGAGTTGCAGAAATACAGAAATGTTCCAAGCTGGGAATTATGGGAATTAACAGGAATGTTTAAAAGTTATTAAAAAAAAAGTCACAAGCCTCACAGTTGTCATGAAGGGTAATACCTGATATACATACATTAAAACCTTTAAAACAGCATTTTTTCTGCTGTAAACTTTAGAATTTTAACATGGCAGTCTAGGAAGATTTGCTTGTTTCTTGAGCCAGCCCCTAGTGGCTAGTCAATGAATTGCAAAGACATAAATTCCAGGAGACTCTGACAAAAATGTGGAGCAGATGCAATTAGTTGGATTCAAGTGGCCACGGCCTTAATTATGCAGAATTTTATGGCTCCAAATAAATTAGACCAATGAGTTATAAACATTTCACACAGTTTCACACAGTAAAAAGGTAGTTTACCTTTCACTCACAGTTGTCATGAAGGGTAATATTAGCTTTATACACCAAAACCATTTTAGTAGCAGGCTGCAAACACGTTTTTTTTCTGTTCTCCAGTTGGGCATTTTAACATGACAGTCTATGAGGATTTACTTGTTTCTGGAGCCAGCCCCCAGTGGCCAGTCAATGAATTGCAAAGTAGTATTTTCTTTTCACATTTGTTTTATACATTTGAATAAACTGACAGAAACAGCTCAGTGAGTTGCTTAGTAAGCTGGATACTTAATGAGAATTAATGGTAAAATATAGGAATTATTAGGAAATGTATGGGAATTAATAGGAATAAACTGGAAATGTAAATAATAAACACAGCACAACATCCAGTAACAATAATTATAGTTTTGCTACTAGATTTTAAATTACTAAAAGAAATAAATTCCAGGAGACTATGACAAAAATGTAGTGCAAATGCTATTAGTAGGGTATCTTAAGATGTTTGCGCTTTTTTTTTTTTTACTTTTAACTTAACTTCACATTAAGGACTCGTTTGTTTCACATTTGTATAAACTGACAGAAAAAAATGCTTAGTGGCTTAACATTAGGGTTGCAGAATAACAAAAAAAAAAATCAAAGCTGGATACTTGATGGGAATTAATGGTAATAAATGGGAATTAACAGAAATGTATGAGAATTAAAGGAAATAAACAGGGAATTTGTTCCAAATAAACACTGCACAACATTCAGTTCCACTACTAGATTTCAGATGACTAAAATAAATAGTTTCCAGCAGACTATAACATGACTGGCTGTTTCTCAATATGCGTTCTTCAGCGGTCTTGCGTCCTCGTGTTCTCGTGTAACGTCATCATCAGCTGCCTAAGTTCAGTTCCAATACTCAAGACCGCAAGTACGGAGGAAGCGTGAAACTTCCCGGATGTGATCTTGATATCGAGGACGCACCGCTGCAGACTTCAGCAGCGAGCTCGCTCTGGAAGTCCCAGAAGTCATTGCGACTGGAGGTGGGAAGCGCAGCATTTTATTTAGATTTATCATTAAAGTTCAGAGATATCACTTATTTACCTGAGGAGTTTCCCTAAATGAAACGGTGAAAGTAAACATTTCCATGACCATCTTAATAAAGGAATAAACATATTAAGGGTGTTTGTTTGCTGAAATTCGTATTAAAATCTATTTTATTTATATTGTGAGTATATTTATGATGTTTTTATGCACAGTATATATTTTGAAAAGGGGAAAAACAATAAATTGTTGTATGAGTGCTGTAATGTTTAAATATTTTACCATTTAAAACACATGAAGGTCATGTGACCATCAGGAAGAATGCAGCATCTCATTTCTCAAAGGACGTGTTCTCTGCCCTCGCGGTCTCCTGAGTTTGTTCTTCCGAGGACACCTGGCAAGACCGGTCTCCACAATAACACAAATCCGTTCTCTGCGTTCTTGGAATTGAGAAACAGCCTGTAACAAAAATGTTGAGCAGTTGCTGTTATTAAGATTCAAGTCGCCACATCTTTAATTATGCAGAATTTTTGGGCTTAATTTAAATTAAATGATTGAGTTATAAAATGTTCATGTTATAAAGTTCACAGCCCTTTGGCCGCCGGGAAGAAGGAGGCGGAGAACCGACGGAGCTTTAAAATATTTATTAATAACAGTGACGGCAGCTCCTCACGGAGACTGCCGTCTAAACCCAAACAAACGGACGGCAGCTCCTCACGGAGACTGCCGTCAAACTGAAAGCAAAAGTAATATATGTCCGGGCTCGGTCCTCTCTCGGCTTCCTCTGCCATCGTTCCTCCTTTTATCGTCCAGAGCTCCTTCCGTGGGATCCGAAGCAGGTGCGCACCGCAGGTGTATCCACTTACGCGGTGGCCTCACTCCGTTCCCACAGCTCTCGGCCACGCCCCCTCGCCACAGTTCACAAGCCTCGCAGTTGTCATAAAGGGTAATATTAGGTGTATACAGCGAAACCATGTTTATACTAGGCTGCAAACACCTTTTTTTCTGCAGTAAAGTTGGGCATGTTAACATGGCAGTCTAGCAGGATTTGCTTGTTTCTGGAGCCAGTCAATGAATTGCAATTTCAATTACTTCAGTATTAAGGCTGATGTATACTTCTGCATCAAGCGCACATGTATGGTCCGGCGCAGCCTTCATGCGTTGCAAAGCCCTCGCCGTGGCTGACACTGACACGCACCTCCCAAAAAATTTTAACTACATGTTGCAATGACGCGTAGCGTAAGCTCTGGGATTTCTCGGCTTGTTAGCAGAAAGCCGCGAGCCCGATGAAGTGAGTGTTTATGAGTGTCTAGTCTCATGAAGGAGCTCCAGATGCAAACTTTTTTTTTTGTGTTTGCCTTATGATTAAATTTATTGCACGTCTGCTAGTTCCCGCTTCTGAATAAGCGAGTTTTAGCTACTTGTAGCGTTCAGAAAAAAACTAACATCCCTGAAGAAACTTGACACAGAGGAACATAAAAACCTGCCACCAGCTAGCATTTCGGAGGTGTTATTGCAGAGCAACAAAAACAGCATGCAGAAGTATAAATGCATGGCATTGCGCTGTGAGTAACGCCGATCACTCAATGCAGAAGTATAAACCAAACTTTAGGTGCTGCTTAACTGGATTGCTCACACATTTCCAAGCAGCATATCTTGCAACAGAGAACATCTTGTTAAAAAAAAAAGTGTATGAATAAACATGTTAGTCATCAGGCAATACTAGAGCATCTAACTATATGACTGTGTCTGATTTGCACATATTTTCAGTGTGCCATCAGTGTTTGTTCGGACAAATGACTCATGTTTTTTTTTTTGTGTGTGTGTGTGTGTTTTTCAGGCATGACTATTCCAGATGAAGACACAGAAGCAGGTCAAACTAGCAAATACTGCTTGGTTGCTATTGGAAGACTGCAGGTATGTGTGCCGGTCGTAAATTCTCAAACTATGACATGTATAGCTATAAAAACAGGGATTAAATGGGTTGAGTTGTTAAAACGCCTTGTAAATTGTGAGTAGTGTCATATAAAATCCACATATATACAGTGTTGTTTTTTAGCACATGCAAAACCACTTGTTGGTATCAAAGATGATCTTTTAAATTGTCTTAATTTTTTTTATTCTCAGCATTTTATTTAGGCTTTTTTCTTGATATTTACAAGTTTATTTCTAAATGTCTTAATGTCTTCTTGTTCCACAGAATTGAATGAGTTTATTCTTAACATTTATATTTAATTTAATTACTTTTCTCATAACAAATTATTTTATTCTCAATTTAATAACTTTATTCTCAACATTTTATAATTATTTTTTTTTAATGTAGTTTTTTTTTTTTAAACATAAGGACTTAAATTTTAAGAAAGTTAAAGTTTAAAGTTATTCAGTTCCAGTTTTCGTTCAAATTTTTTACTTACGAAAAATGAACAACTATATTCTCAAAATGTAATGGGTCTATTTTCAACGTTTTTCTTGAAATTTAGAAGTCTATTTGTCATAACATAGGGGGCTTCTCAGAGTTTCTCAGAATTGTATGAGCTTAATTTCAACATTTATTTATTTTTTTATTTAGTGACTTTTCCATACAATAAATGATTTTATTCTCAATTTAATGACATTATTTTCAACATTTCATTACATTAGTTTATTTTTTTTAATTTACCATTTTTTTTCTTGAAACATAATAACTTCTTACATTTTTAAATTTGTTAAATTTAAGAACACATTCTAAATAAAATGTCAAGAATAAACTAATTCAGTTCCAATGATTTTTTTACAAAAAAGTTCTTAAATTTAACTACTTTATTCAAAACATAACAACTCTGTTCAACAATTTTGTTCTTGAAAAAATAACGACTTCATTCTTGAAGTTTAATAAAATTTTGTTTATTTATTTTATTTTTTATTTTATTTACTTGTTTTTTTTCTCAAAGCAAGTTGCTTTATTCTCCAAATGTACGGAGTTTAATTTGACACCTTAGTCCCTAAAGTATTTTATTACTTTTTATTATTGCTTGGCCCTAAACCTCTTCCAGGCATTAGGTCTCATTCACAAAACATTTGTAATTTAAGCTTATACAGACCTTACTGAAACCTCACCTCTGGGTTCACAAATGCATTTGATTTAATAGTTAAACGTGAGTTTAAGAAATTCCAGTCATTCGTAAATAGTGCACGAAATCATTGACAATTAGTGTAAGCCAGGTCTACTCATTAAAGTCACACAAATTAAGTGTCCAGGAATGCAGTGAGATATTCTGAACTCCATTCAAAGGTTTGGCTAAAAGACTAATGTGTGTCCAGTAAGGATTTTTAGCCATGCAGCTTCATTATGCCAGACTCTCTTTTAAAAAGTTGACCAGTGGGTCATGAACTCTATAAAAAATAAATGAGTGGGCAAAAAAGACAACCTTTTTTTCTATAAACTAACATTTGTAGAATATAAACACTGCCAGAAGAGGCATATGAATCATTTACAAAAGCTGTTTGCAATCAAGAAATCATTTAAATAGGATCTGCCTGACAAAGTGAAGTAGACCAAAAGATCCTCAAAAAAAACTAGATGTGGAGATTCAAAGAAAATAATTGTGACCTACCCATGTGGAAAGGTTATAAAGCATTAAAACATGCACGACCTTATTCTATACATTTGCTTGATTATCTAAAACATGAAAGCGTGACAAACATGCAAAAAAATAAGACTTCAATAAGGGGCAAACACTTTATCACCAGTCTTGCCAGATGTAGCTGACTGATTCCAGCCCAAAAACTATCCAAAACCCACCGAAATGCAAAAAAAAACCCACCCAGTCATCTGGAAATCACACTAAGTGACAGTCCCGAGAACACATTAGAGGGGGCAGGCGTTGAGTTGCAAAACTGCCCGAATTTTTGATACCCTTATGTCATTATTTCATTTTACACCTGCACGATCATGTTCAAAACCGTCCAATCTGGCAACACTGTTTATCACACTACTTTAAATATATAGACAGTTGAATTATTAGCCCCCCCCCCTAAATTATTAGCCCCCCTGTTTATTTTTTTCCCTAATTTCTGTTTAATGAAGGGGAGATTTTTTTTCAACACATTTCTAAACGTAATAGTTTTAATAGCTCATTTCTAATAACTGATGTATTTTCTCTTTGCCATGATGACAATTCATAATATTTTACTAAATATTTTTCAAGACACTTCTATACAGCTTAAAGTGACATTTAAAGTCCTAACTGGGTTAATTAGGTTAACTAGGCAGGTTAGGGTAATTAGGCAAGTTATTGTATAATGATTGTTTGTTCTGTAGACTATTGGGGGAAAAATTGCTTAAAGGGGCTAATAATTTTGTCCTTAAAATGGCTTTAAAAAAATTTAAAACTGCTTTTATTCTAGTCAAAATAAAACAAATAAGACTTTCTCCAGAAGAAAAAATATTATCAGACATACTATGAAAATTTCCTTGCTCTCTTATACGTCATTTGTGAAATTTAAAAAAGAAAAAAAAATCAAAGGGGGCTAATAATTCTGACTTCAACTGCGTATATACACTGTATTAATACAACACTTGATATTCCTGTGAGAGAAACCAATGATCTATGATGCATTTATGCTTAGTTCAGCTTGATCCGGAGTTCAGTTTATCTTGATGAATTATGATAAGTCTGGGATTTTAAAATGTATGTAATGCTTGCTCTGGACAGGAGACGTATTAGTATATTTAGCATCTGTCGTTTACCTAAACATATTTGTATTTCTTGTCACATAATATATCTAGGAACTTAATTCATCTGTCATTATAATAAAGTGCCTTGTCAGCTCTCAAATAACAAATAACTCTCTATACTCAGGGTCACTGCAGAAAAGTATTACTTTCTTTAATCTATTTCTACAACTCGCGAATATTTAATACATTTCAAACAATGGTGCAAGTTTGTTTCAATATACATAGCATGGATTTTTTTTTAATCGATTGATTTAAATATTTTTTTATTTATTAAAAAAATCATAAATCATTAGACTTGTCATGAAAGTAGGCATGCAACATTTATCCTATTTGTTAACATTTGCAAAACACATTGAAATTAACAATAGTACATTAATAACTCAAACAAAAAGCTGGTTATTGAAGTAATAATTTGTCCTGATTAACACGCAAACCTATACCCCATAAAAGCAACAGACTTTGATTAAAAATCAGCTTATTAAAATGTAATAATTAGCAAATCTGACTATTTATTTGTCGGTTGTGATGTTAAACGAATCACTGAAAAGATGAAGATCATTGCAACATATCTTACTGCTCATATATTATCCTGCAGGACACATTTTTATAATTCTTTGGATCAAGAAAACATCTGTTTTCAATGTATTTCCTCAACCCTTTCTTATTTCGAGATGTTTGCTTTGTCTGGAGCTGCTTTAATCCACATTGTGAACTCATTTGTGGGGCACATCACACATTTTAATAAACTGACAGAAAACAGCTTTTAATGTGTTTACATTGGAGTTGCAGAATTTCAGATATATTCAAAGCTGGAAACTTTCCATAGAAAAATAGGGGAATTAATGAGAATGTATGGGAATTACAGGGAAAAAACTGGAAATATATTCCAGATAAACATGACACAACATCCAGGAACAATAACAGTTTCACTGCTAGATTTTACATGGTAACTGATGGCAAAATATAGGAATTAACAGCAATCTATGGAAATTAAACAAAATAAACTGAAAATTTATTCCAGAAAAACACAGCACAACATTCAGAAACAGTAACTGATTTGTTACTAAACTTGTTTAAGTAATTGGTGGCAAAATATGGCAATTAACGGGAAACTATGGGAATTAAATGGGAATAAACTGGAAATTTATTCCAGATAACACATCATACCCTCCAAGAACATTAACAGATTTGGTACTAGATGTTCCATGGTAATTAATAGCAAAATATGTGAATGTATGGAAATTAAAGAAAATAAACTGGAAATTTATTTCAGATAAATACCTCACAACATCCAGGAACAATAACGATTTCGCTACTAAACTTTCCATAGTAATTAATGGCAAAATTTTTAAATAAATGGGAAAATATGGCAGATAAAAGAAATGTATGGAAATGAAAGGGAATAAACTGGAGAGTTGAAAAATATATATAGTTGATTTAAATCTTGCAGGATAATCTTGATTAAGGCCACCGTATTTAATGCAATTTCAGTTAAATGCTCCAAACATCCAGGAACAATAACAGTTTCGCTACTAAACTTTCCATGGTAAATAACGGCTAAACATGGGAATTGACAGGAATGTATGAGAATTAAAGGGGAATAAACTGGAAATTTATTCCACATAAACACCACAACATCCAGGAACAATAACGGTTTCGCTTCTAAACTTTCCATGGTAATTAACGGCAAAGTATGGAAATTAATAGAGATGTATGACAATTAATCTGGAAATTTACCAAAATGCTGATTAGCCTGTAACAGGGAATGTAATTGTATACAGTTGATATAAATCTTGCAGGATAATCTTGGTTGACACCACCATATTTAATGCAGTTTCAGTTAAATGCTTCAAACATTCAGGAACAACAGTTTCGCTAATAAACTTTCCATGGTAATTAACAGCAAAATATGGGAATTAATGATAGTATATAAGAATTAAAGGCAATAAACTGGAAATTTATTTCAGATTATCATGGCACAACATCCAGGAACAATAACATTTTCACCACTAAACCTTTTGAAATAATTAAGGGCAAAATATGGGAATTAGCAAGAATGTATAGGAATTAAGTTGGAATAAACTGATATTTTTTTTTAGATAAACACCTCACAACATGCAGGAACAATTACAGATCTGCTACCAGGTTTTCCATCTTAATTAACGGCAAAATATGGGAATTATTGGAAAATATATTGCAATTAAAGGTAATTAACTGAAAATTTATTCCAGAAAAACATGGCATAACATCCAGGAACAATATTAGTTTCTCTACTAAACGTTCCATGGTTATTAAAAGCAAAATATGGGAATTAACAGTAATCTATGGGAATTAAAGATAATAAACTGAAAATTTATTTCAGATAAACACGGCACAACATCCAGGAACAGTAACAATAGTTATTAGTAATAGTTTCACTGCTAAACTTTCTATGATTTAAAAAATGACAAAATATTGAAATAATTGGAATTAAAAGGAAATCAATTGGAAATTTACAAAATAGCAGATTAACCCAAAACAGGGGATGTAATTGTGTATAGTTGATTTAAGTGTTGCAGGAGAATTATGGGTGACACCATTACATTTAATGCAATTTCAGTTAAATGCCTCTTCATGTAAAATTGCTAAACTCCTCATTTGTAAGTCGTTTAGACAAAAGAATCAGCTAAATAATTAAATGAAATGACTAAATGTCTACCCTGCCCATTCCTCAATCACACACACTCAGGGGATGGAGAATTACCCTGTTTACTTCACAGTGAAGCCACATCTTTGCATTTGAATCAAACATTACATCCATTCAGTTTAATAAATACTCTCCCACATCTTAAACCATACAGACAACTGTAACTAATGTTTTGACGATCCCATGACAGTGTTGCGCAATAAAGCATGCATCTGCTGGTTTGAGAACCAGACCATCTGTTTGTATGTAAAACTCTTCATCATCTCGTCCCTCAGGTGACCAGCTCTCCTGTTTCAATGGATATGAACGGACTTTCAGTTCCGACTGAATTCCTTTCACGCCACAATTCGGATGGCATCATCACATTCGTGGACCCTCGATGCATCAACGTGATTGGCTACCAACCTCAGGTCATTATCACCTTGAAACTTCATATTAAATGAACACCACACGTTTTTATTGAAAATATAGGCTCCTTTTACAGCTCTCCTAGAGTTAAACAGATGAGTTTTACCATTTTTTAATCCATTGAGCTGATGTTTGGGTCTGACAGGAGCACTTTTAGCTTAGCTTAGCACAATTAATTGAATCGGGTTAGACCAGGGGTGTCAAACTCAATTCCTGGAGGGCTGAAGCCCTGCACAGTTTAGTTCCAACCCTGCTCCAACACACTTACCTTTAGGTTTCAAACAAGCCTGAAGGACTAGTTTAGATCAAAATTAGTTTGATCAGGTGTGTTTAATTAGGGTTGGAACTAAACTGTGCAGAGCTGCGGCCCTTTTGGAACCGAGTTTGACACCTGTGGGTTAGACCATTAGCATCTCGTTCATAAAATGACCAAAGTGTTTAAGAAAAAAAATTTCTTAAAGCTTGACTCTTCTGTAGTCACATTGTATACTAAGGCTGTGGAAAATTAAAAAAAAAATGCTGTTTTCTAGGCTAATATGGCTATTGGAAATTGTTACAACCTCTTTGATGTTAGTCTAGGGTGAAAGTAGTAACATTGAAAAGGTGTGATACTTTTACAAGTGATGGGTGAAAGTAAAAGACACAAACAACAGAACTGCCAACAAAAGTGATTTCATGTACAAAAAGTGAAATCAGAATAATGCCCAAATATATATATATATATATATATAATAATAGGAAATATTTACAATAACAATAAAGTAACAAATTAAACAAAGTATTAAACAAAATCAGGTCAACTCAAGAGTAAGGGGACGCTAGTGAAGCCAAATCAAAGAAATAAATATAACAAAACAATTCTAACTCATAAGCAAACCCCTTACCTCGCTAGAAGTATGAAAAGAAAAAGAAAAGAAAAATCTTCAGCGGCAAGCGTCGCAATCTTACCTATACTGAACTAAAACAAAACAAATACATAGATGGCATTCACTTCTTATCTGGTGTTTTAAACACGATTGACTACGTGTTTGTATGATCGAAGTCGTACAACTTCTTCCCTGTCCACCTTAATCTGAGGACAAAGTCAACTCTCACTATAATCTCTTACTTTTGTTGGCCAGGTAAGAGTTGGACCAAAAAGTAACAAACAAATAATCGAAATTAATATGTACAAAAATCACAAAGTAGTTACAAAATGGGCAGAAATAATACTAGATAATTTTATCCAAACGGAAGTTAAGCGAAAACAACGAATAACAAAATCATGTCAGCAAAAACACACAAAAACAAGATCAAAGGAAAGCGCGCTCTCATCCGCTCTCCCTGGCGTCCTTTTATGTGACAGTGCCACATCACCCAATGATGAGAAATTCCGCTAAGGCACACCTAAAGGATATGACAGGCAGAGATGGGGAGAGAGAGAGACAGAACGGGATGCAAAAATTCCACCAATATACGGCAATCGTAACAAAATATATTCTCATTCTGGCTTAAAAATGAGGAAAGTTTGCTGCCATACCAGGGCTGCAGCAGGCGCAATAATATTACGCATGTCTGAAAATTGTCAATTTTATATTGAATGAGCACTACACTTTTAATTTTTTTTAATGGAGTAAAACAGTTTTACCATTTTTGTATTCATTAAGCTAGTCTTTGAGTCTGGTGGAAGCATTTTTAGCGTAGCTTAGCATAAATAATTGAATCGGATTAGACCATTAACATCTCACTCATAAAATGACCAAAGTGTTTAGATAATTTTCCTTTTTAGAGCTCAACTCTTCTGTAGTTTCATCGTATACTAAGACTGATGGAAAATGAAAAGATGCTATTTTGTAGGTCAACATGACTAGGTACTATACTCTCATTCAGACTGAATAATAAATGAACTTAGCTTGCTTGCCATGACTGCAGCAGGTGCAGTGATATTACACAGTGCCTTAAAATTGTCAAACTTCCCTGCATATTTAAGCAATGCAACCATATAGAAGAAACCACCATATTTCCAGGCGATGTGTAATGTCATTGCGTCTGCTGTAGCCTTGGTATGGGAGCGAAGTACCTTAATTATTAAGCCAAAATGAGAGTATAGTTCCTATCCATATGAGGCCTAGAAAATGGCAACCTTGCAATTTAATACACAATGTAACAACAGAAAAGTCCAGCTTTAAATAGGAAACGTATTGAAATTCTTTGGTCATTTTAAAGTGAGATGCTAATAGTCTAATCCAATTCAATGATCTATGCTAAGCTAATTCCTATTTAAGGTTTGACTCCTCTGTAGTTACATCGTGTACTAAGACTGATGGAAAATGAAAAGTTGCTATTTTCTAGCCTAATATAGCTAGGATCTATACTTTCTTTGCGGTGTGTTTATAAATGAAGTTTGCTGCTGTACCAAGGCTACAGCAGATGCAATGATAGACCACAGATTAGACCATTAGCATCTTGTTCATAAAATGACCAAAGTGTTTCGAAAATTTTTCACTTCACTCTTTTGTAGTTAGTTACATTGTGTACTAAGACTGTGGAAAATAAAAGTTGCTATTTTCTAGACCAATATGACTAGGAACTATACTCTTATTGTGACTTAATAATAAATGAGCTTAGCTTGCTTGCCATAACTGCAGCAGGTGCAGTGATATTACTCATTCATTCATTCATTCATTCATTCATTCATTCATTCATTCATTTTCTTGTCGGCTTAGTCCCTTTATTAATCCGGGGTCGCCACAGCGGAATGAACCGCCAACTTATCCAGCAAGTTTTTATGCAGCGGATGCCCTTCCAGCCACAACCCATCTCTGGAAAACATCCACACACACATTCATACACACACTCATACACACACTCATACACTACGGACAATTTAGCTTACCCAATTCACCTGTACCACATGTCTTTGGACTGTGGGGGAAACCGGAGCACCCGGAGGAAACCCACGCGAACGCAGGGAGAACATGCAAACTCCACAAAGAAACGCCAACTGAGCCGAGGTTCGAACCAGCGACCTTCTTGCTGTGAGGCAACAGCACTACCTACTGCGTCACTGCCTCGCCCTTGATATTACACAGTGTCCTAAAATTGTCAAACTTCCCTCAATATAAGCAATGCAACCATATAGAAGAAGCCACCAGATTATATGTAATATCATTGCGTACTTTGATTATTACACCAGAATGAGAGTATAGTTCCTATCCATATGAGGCCTAGAAAATAGCACCTTTTCATTTTAATACACAATGTAACAACAGAAAAGTCGAGCTTTAAATAGGAAAGTTATTGAACCTCTTGTGACATGCTAATGGTCTAATTCGATTCAACAGTCTATGCTAAGCTAAGCTAAAAGTGCGACTGTCAGACACAAAGCCACAACCATATCACCCTGCAGCCCAAGACCGGTTACTCACTGAAGCTAAGCAGGGCTGAGCCTGGTCAGTACCTGGATGGGAGACCACTAGGGAACACTAGGTTGCTGCTGGAAGTGGTGTTAGTGAGGCCAGAAGGGGGCGCTCAACCTGTGGTCTGTGTGAGTCCTAATGCCCCAGTAAAAGTGAAGGGGACACTACACTGTCAGTGGGCGCCGTCTTTCGGATGAGACGTTAAACCGAGGTCCTGACTCTCTGTGGTCCCATGGCACCTCTCGTGAAAGAGCAGAGGTGTAACCCTGGTGTCCTGGCCAAAGTCCCTCTATCGGCCCTTACAATCATGGCCTCTCAATCATCCCCTTCCACCAAATTGGATCTATCACAGTCTCTCCACTCCACCAATAGCTGATGTGTGGTGAGCGCACTGGCGCTGTTGTCCTTTGGCAGCCGTTGCATCATCCAAGTAGATGCTGCACACTGGTGGTGGTGTGGAGAGACCCCCCCTCATGGTTGTGAAGCGCCTTGGGTGGATGGCCATACACAATAAATGCGCTATACAAATACACATTACATTACGTTACATTACAAAGATCAGCTGAGTTGATAAAAAAAAAAAGGTAAAACTCAACTATTTTACTTTAGGGGTGTTGTGAAATGCCTGTTTTTTTTTTTTTTTTTTTAAAGTGGAGTTTTTTTAAATGCACATCTGCAGTAACTAAATCTGACAATATTTATGTTTATTTGTGTATTTTGAAATCCATCAGTCCTTGAGATGACATCAATCCCAGTCAGACTGAATAATAGAGAATATTGAGGCTTATCACTGCTTGAAAACAGTCAAACTTTTTCCCAGTTATTATTCATCGTGACCCTGATGCTGTCTGCATTCTCCATGTTTCACAAGTACTAAGGGCTTGTATAAATCAAGCATTCATACGACTGTTCATTTTATTGGGTTTACACAGGATCTTCTTGGCAAAGACATTCTGGAGTTCTGCCACCCGGAGGACCAGAGCCACCTTCGGGAGAGTTTCCAGCAGGTACGCCAAAACCAGATTAAACCCGTCAGCCAACACCAATCACATATTTCCCACATGATGTTTTTTTAACAGATCAAGGAATATTTCACAGTGTTTCCTATAATATATATTTTTTCTTCTGGAGAAAGTCTTATTTGTTTTATTTCGTCCAGAATAAAAGCAGTTTTTAATAAAAAAAAAAAAAGAAAAAAAAAACATATAAAGGTCAATATTATTAACCCCATTAAGTAATACTGTTTTTTTGATTGTCTACAGTACAAACTATTATCATACAGTAACTTGCCTAATTAACCTAGTTAAGCGTTTAAATGTCACTTTAAGCAGTCTTGAAAAATATCTAGTAGAAAATTATTTACTTCCATCATGGCAAAGATAAAAGAAATCAGTATTTAGAAATGAATTATTTAAAGTATTATGTTTAGAAATGTGATCTTCATTTCGTTGAAAGAAATTGTGGTAAAATATATAGGCTAATAATTGAGGAGAACTAATAATTCTGACATCTGTGCAAATAAATGAAAAAAATAATTATTAGCCTTTCTGTGAATTTTTTTGTGAACTTGTGAATTTCCCAAGTGATGTTTAACACTGAATTTTTTTCTTCAAGATATTGTTGATAACAATATTTTAAATAGCTAAATGAATTCGTCTATAAATTTACATAATCTTTGCCATGATGACAGTACATTATATTTTACCTGTAATTTTGTAAGATACTAGTATTCAGCTTAAAGTTTTTAACTAGGTTAATTAGATTTGTTAGGCAAGTCATTGCACAACAGTGTGTTGTTCTGTAGCAAACAAATAATTTCTAATAATATTGATTGTTTAGTTTAAAAAATAAATATTAAAAACTGCTTTGATACTTGCCAAACTAAGCGAAATAAGACTTTCTCCAGAAGACAAAAATATAATAGGAAGTACTGTGAAATGTCCTTGCTCTGTCAGACATCTCTTAGGAAATATTTCAATAAAAATAAAATAAAAATTCACACGGTTATAAACTTATTTACAAAAAAAAAGGTGTTAGTTAATTTAATAAAGACCACAATTATTCCTAAATCAAATATTTAACATAATATCTAAAAAAAAGAAATTAAAAGAATTGCATATTATTTAAACTTTATACTTCTCCATCGAGTGATCGGCAAATGCCTTGCGCATAGCCGTGCATTTATACTTCTGCATGCTGTTTGTGTTGCTCTGCAATAACACTTCTGAAACACTAGCTGGCAGTAGGTTTTTATGCTCCTCTATGTCAAGTTTTATCATGGGTGTTGTTGTAAAAAAAAAAAAAAAAATGAGTGAAGAGAGAGAACCCAGTCCAGGAGACTCGAAACAAGCAGAATTCCTTTATTGAGACGTGTTGGTTAATCTGCAGTCATACAGCATCTTTAAAAAGTCCATGTGTCTGCAGAGCCTACTGGAGGTATGCAGTCTGCGAGCTTCATCACAAGTCTGAATTAAAACAATGATTTCCTGTCTATATTGTGTTCTTAGGAGGAGGGGAAATGGCTAAACAAAGCATGCAAATTCAGTATTGTAGTCAGCATGATAACCAGCATATAGGTGTTAGAAACCTGCCCAGCAACTGACCAGATGAGTTAATCAACAAAAGGGTTTCTTTAGCAAGAAAGCATCACCCAAAGACAAAGGCAGAGTCGTTAAAAGCCTGCCCATAGCATTTGCATCACTTTGGTTTAGCCACTAGTCAGAAAGACAAAGGTTAATGTCTCTCAAGGCTGGGCTGTTAATGAAATTACATAATTAAAAATCAAAGAATATAACTTTTCTGTTATATGTAGATTATTGTTCATTTAAAATTAGATTACATTTATATTTCCACAGTATTTTTTCTGAACACTACCTTAATGTACAAGTAGCAAGAACGCACTCAGTCTGAGGCGGGAACAGGCAGACGTGCAGCAACTTTAATCATAAGGTTGAAAAAAACAACAGTCTCCATCTGGAGCTCTTCCACGAGACTCCACACTAGTAAACACTCGCGGCTCTCAGCACTGCTCACATCATCACCGCTGCCACATGTCCAATCACAGAGCTTGTGCTACGAGTCGTTGCAACGTGTAGTTCCATTTTTTGAGAGGTGGGCGTCAGTAGCTATGTTTCCATCCAAAAATGCGAATTTAATTTTGTGCGCAAAACTGGAATATCACATATAAGACATGCAAATAAAGCAGCGTTTCCATCCAAAGAGTTTAAGCGAACAAAATAGACACATCCTGATTAACTGGCGCCAAATATCAACAATAAAAACTGAATTTGCTGCTGTTGGAGAAGCTGCATGAATCTTTTCTTTATTTAATAAATGACTTGTGCCTCAGAAGACAATCCTGACACACGGTGGTGTTTGAAAGCGTGAGACGCAGAGCACAGATGTTGTTGATTCTGGAGGTCTTTAATAATGTAATAACACTAATACTAAGACGGATATGTCACAACGGTCAGTGACCACCTGAGGGCGCTGTAGTTCAACAGGACTCAGAAGGAACTACAGCGTCCCAAAGAGAATACAACTCCATACTTACCACGCGCATACACCGAAACACATACACTGATCTGCCATCACAGCTGTGTCTGTTTTACCGTTGATTATCTGGACTATATATTCTATCATTCCACCACTGTTGATCATCGCATCGTTTGTCTTCCTTGTCTTTCTTGTTCCCAGTTCCCAGTAAGTCTGTTATTCCAAGTTGTTGTTCCTGATCTTGCCTCGTATCTTGCTGTAGTCTAGTTCATGTTTATCTGTCTTAGTTTCTTGTTTCGTTGTTTATTTGTTACTCTGCACCTTGATATTTTTGGATTTTTGTTCACTGTTTTTGCACTATAGTATATTAAAATCTGCACTTGAATCCGCTATCTTTTGTTATTGTTTTGATCACGCTAACGTGACAGGATAAGGCATTTTAGAATGTCCAAAACAACATTTCAGATGTTTTACGATGCGCTCAGCCTGCTGGTTTATCCATTTACACACATATTTATCATCACAATGTCTCTTATTACAAAATCACATGACCTTTTTAATGCACATACTGGAATTTGTTGGGTAAAAGTGTTTCCATTGTAGTTTATGCTCATCTTTTCTTATTGAATAAAACGTTTATCCTACCAAGTTATGTGCATACATTATTATGTGCATTTTCAAAATGTATGCACATCTTAGCGTTTCCATCAACCTATTTTTTTATGTGCATATGCAAAATGCGCATAAGAATATAGGTGCATGGCACTGTAGCTAGTGTCAGCATCAGCCACAGCAAGGGGTATGCGACCGTGCGACCATAGGACTTCGCTGGTTTAGGGCTATGTTGTGCCCGACCATAGGCTTAGAATGACCAAGAGGCGACACTAGTGTAATTTGGGAAACAGCCACTAGAGGGCGCGGTGGCCATTTTGGAATGAAAACTCCAATAGAACAACAGCATATTATAAGTCTTTAAAATAAACTATTAAAAGTGCTGATGATTGTGATAGTAAGTGTTGTATTGTTGTCTTTCAGGTTGTATCTCAGCTTTAATGCGCTTTTTAAATAAATAGATAAAAAACAAAGCAGCTGCTTGCCAACGCGACAGTAATGAGATCCAATGGACGGCCGATCACTTTCACTCCAAAATGGCGGAATCCAGGGCTGTTGCTGGGCGCTGCTGTTGCAATGAAACGTTCTATTGAGTGTCGCCTCTTGGTCATTCTAAGCTGTTTGGCTTGACTCAGAAGTATAAATCAGCCTTTACAAACACTTTAAAAAGAGCAACTGACCCTTTGCTAAGCCACACCCAAAAACTGCCACCCACCAATCAAGGCTTAGCAATTGTAGCTACGGGCAGGGGCTCTGTCAAGCTTTGGAGTGAGTGCATATGGATTGTGCAAATCTAATACCCGGTCTCCTTAAAGTTTGGATGGGATGGTGGAATTTTTTCCCTTTTCAAAACCAAAAACCCAAGAGGACAAATGCCAGCGTGGATTAAACTCTGTGAGGGGCGCTAAAGGAGCGGAGTTAAGTTGGTTTTGTTTTGATATTCCTGACACATTCATTGACAGACCGACAGCAATAACTCACACACCTCTTACACTAAACACATCTAAACTGTGTTTCCTACAAAAATACAAAGCTGGTTATGTTTCACAGCTGTCTTATACCTTTATTTTCGCTTGATATTGTGAGTAATGCTCCGTTTAAGCCTTCGCAATAGTAACGTTAGTCATACTAATATTGAATAGGTCTAATGACATGAGTTATTGATCTGGAAAATACGAATCTGCGAATCTGTTGTTAACTTTACTGAACTTCATATTTCCATCTATTTCAAGCTATATATATATATTTGAAATTACAAATCAACAGAACAAAACTGAGATATGATCACAAACTGAGCACTTGTGATCAATATACTTTACCCGCAGCCGTTTTTCATTAATTTATAATAAGCACACAAACATACTGACAGTAATAGGTAACTTACTATACATTGTTATGGGTCAATAATGCTAATATTCGGCACAAATATATCAGTTCCCCCTTTCTGGCTGTTCTTTCTATGAATGAATTTTGTAGAAGGACTGTCCATGCATGTTTCCTCGTCAGTTAGTAACGCTATTTTTCATTGCACAAGAATTAATCTATCAGGGTTTTTGGCTAAAAATAGAGAAATTACAGTTTCATTTGTTATTGTTAGATTATTTTTAAAGTTCACCTCTTCTGCTGTGCATGAGCTAAGCTGTTGAATGGTCAGCGTATGAGGCGGCTAGGCTAAGCTAGCTTAAATTTGATCAAATTATACTCTCTAATCCGTTGTCTATTATGTCGTGAATATACTCCTGTAATGCATACTGCTGTCCTTTTTTGTCTGGCTTTCTCATATATCTCACCTGTTTGCCAAAAAGGACATTATATCTCTGGCAGTGTCTGACACATTGGCCGTTTCTCAATATGCGTTCTTATCTGTACTTGCGTTCTTGTGTCCTCGTGAAATGTTATCAACCGTCGCCAAAGTACTGTTCCAAGTCAAAGTTCACATCCTTCCAAGTACACATGAAATTCCTGGATGTGTACTTCCTCTGGCCTTTAGCCAAGGATGCATCGAGAGGTGACTTGTGCGAACATTCGGAGCCCAGGTATCCCAGAATGCATTGCAGTGTAACCAGCGAAAGCTAATGGAGGAGGAGGAAGCCCGCACGGTTTTAAAAATACTCCTTTACTGTGTCCCAAAATAAAGTTTAAAGAGTTTTTCAGGCGAGAATGTAGTTGTTTTTAACTCGAATCAGCTTTAACGATGTGGCTCAGCTTATGCGGACTCCGACTCCCAGCCTGCCAGCGGGAGCTCCGTCATCAGCTCCCCCGCCAGAGCAGCTTTACTTCGCTTTTTGTCTTTGTTTACCAAGTTGCTTGACGTAATCTTTATTTCTTATCGTGTATGTCTTTATTTCTTATTTTGTGTATAATTACCATTGTAGTTTAATAAATCTGATTATCAAAGACACGTGTATAATAACTAATTTTAATTCACATTTATATGAATATATGTGTACATTTTCTTAAATCAAAAATGTAGATTTATAATATTAATATAATATTAATTAAATCATTTTATTGTTAATGTACAGTGAAACTGATGAATCCATGGTGAGATAAGTGACGTTATGAAGTACACTGCTGTTCCATTTGAAGAAGTACGGGACTTGTGTCCTCGCCTCCTCGGGAGTTCGTTCTTCCAAGTCTCAACCTGGCAAGTCTGAACTTCCAAGGATGCAAGTCCGAACTTTGCGTACTTGGTATTGAGAAACAGCCATTGTAAAAGCCGTGCCAGGCATGAAAGCTTGACAGGCGTAGCGACAGTAACTAAGGAGGGCGGGGCTTAGCAAAGGGTCAATTTTATTCAACTTTGTGTTGGAAAATGTGATGTTAGGTTCTTAAATCAAAGCAAGTCAATTGCTGTGAAATTGTTGTGCATGTTTATTATGATTATTATGGAAAAACTGCCATACAAACACTACATAATATAGTTTTTTTCTTAAGACAAAAATGTAAAAGTTCTACCTAGAGTATTGGGAATGTTTCTAATCCCTTTTCCAAGTAAAAAAAAAAAGTAAAGCAATTTTTTAAATCATCCTTCTACTCAGAGTTTCCTCAATCATGTGGTCCTTCTTGAATTCAAAATGAATTTCAAAAGTGCTCATATTTGCCAAGCTTTCATTATCAAACCATCAATTTCAATCAAAACGCAAGCATTTCTCGTGCAATTCCACCAATAGAAAAACATCTAAGCTGCTTTCATCTGATATTTTACAACCCGTGCTCCTCTGTATGTCTACTTTATTTTCATTTCTACAAAAAGAAACATCTAAAACAAGGCTAACTGAGAACTCCATCATCTCCAGAGCTATAAACGAGCTCTGGGGTGACATTATGAGAACATTGCATGCCAATAAAAGCACATTTTTCTCAACGCATCCCACAACCCTGTGACTCCCTGCTCCGGTCAGCACTGAGTTTAGCTTGTGGCTCTCAGAGAAGTCTGTTAATAGGTGTTGATCGGCCACTGCTGAGAGTTTCTCCAAGTCCATTGAGGACCTATAGAGTGTGATGAAAATCAGACGAATGTTCGCTTCCATATTTGAAGAGGTTTTCTCTATTGCACCTGTTGTTGTTTGTCTTCCTCTTGTTTGATTCCTTTGCCAATTGACCCTTCGCAAACCCAGACCAACTTCTCTAACTGATAAGATTTCAGTATCAGTCATGGCACTCCCCTATCAATTTGTGAACTCCTCAAGTAAATAGTGAATAACTTTTGGGTAAAATGACTGATTTCAGAGAGAGTCGGATGAAAAGGTCAGCGTCAGGTTTGCGTAGGGTGTGCCCTATCCAATCCATCTTCTCTTCCAGATTTCTGCCTCTACTGGGGGTTAAATCCTTCCCCAAAGGTCGGTGTTACTGATCGTGTCAGCCCAGCAAATGTGGAGCATCTGTCTGGGACGGGTGTTGATGAATGTCTAGATTCTTCGGGTGGTAGTTTTGGTTATCCTCCAGGTTTCAACCTTGTACAACAATACTGCCTTCACAGTTGAGCTGATGGGTCTTGGTGGTCAGAGTAAATTCTCTCAAAGCCCAGATGTTCTTGAGCTGGATGAAGCGATTCTTGCTTTGCAGATTTTTGCTTTAATGTCTGTATCTGTTCCACCCTGCTGGTCGATGATGTTGCACAGGTAGATAAAAGACTGTACCTTCTCCAGGGAACTTCCATTCAGGGTTAAGGCTGATTTATACTTCTGCGTCAACCGCACGCGTATGCTACGGCGCAGCCTGTGCGTTGACCCATAGCCCTACGCCGTGGCCGCCAGCGTCACTGACGGGCACCTCTCAAAAAATGTAACTACACGTCGCAACGACGCGTAGCGCAAGCCCTGTGATTGGTCAGCTTGGTAGCCGCGCAAGCCCAATAGAGTGATTGTTTACAAGTGTGGAGTCCCGTGAAGGAGCTTTGGATGGAAAGTTTTGTTTTGTGTTTACCTCATAGTTAAATTTGTTGCATGTCCGCTGATTCCTTTTTCAAAAAAAAAAAAAAAAGAGTTTGAGCCACTTCTACATTCAGGAAGCGTTCAGAAAAAACAAAACAGCAGCGAAGAAACTCGACACAGAGGAACATTAACACTTCACTGCCCACTAGCGTTTCGGAAGTGTTAATGCAGACCAACAGAGACAGCGCGCAGAAGTATAAATGCACAGCTACGAGCGTTACATGTGTTACGCCGGTCACTTGAAGCAGAAGTATAAACCAGGCTGTACTGGGTTGTTGCAGCTCAACATCCACACAAAGAAGATCAACTCCAGCTGCAACAATCCCTTTTGTATAACATGGCAGAAATTGTTGAATTTTTGGGAACTTGGGAACATTCATAATTCTTTTATAACTCTCATTCTTATTCATTTATTAATTTGTAAACCGTGAACTCCTCCTAGTTCTCGGATTTTCATAGAGCTGACTCCTACTTCTCTTTTTAAAAAAGCACCGCAGTAATCTTGCATGTGATTTGTCTTGAATTCAAAATGATTAAATTCACAGAATATTGACGTTCTGATTGGCCGGATGGCATGTCAATCAAACTATCAGTGAGTGAAGTGTCAATTATTCCTCAAAATCTCCTTTCCTGCTCTTCACCTCATCCCATTCCCTTATCTGTAATCTTTTATCTCTATTCCCCCTGCTTGCAATCCTTTTTAGCCCCCCAACCCCCCCCCCCTTTCATTTCTTTGTCTTTCCCATCAGCATTCACTTTGCATTTCAATATCCACACACGCACATTTATGCCAAACTCAAGGGATGATCTTGTGGGCACTTGAAGGGTGGGCACAGTGTTTTTTTTCTCAGTTTTTTTTAACTCCCCGGACGATTTTGCCCTCAATATTACGTGCTCCGCTTCTTAAAAGACCCTCGAATCCTCTCGGAAGGCCAAGGTTGAGTGGTCAGGAACGCCACAAAGAGATTTGTCAAAGTACTTTCACCCGTTTCTTTACTGCGTAAAGTCTGTTGACGGCTGATAAAGACCCCTCTGGCTGACATCCAGAAAAGCCTTCAGATAACCGGCCGTCTTAGAAACCGGAGACCACACAAAACACGCTCGCGCAGACACCTGTTTCTGAGGCTTATCTGCGTCTTATCTTGTACTTCTGAAGCCAAGTGGAACAAAAGCCGACAATTTATGCGTAGCGAGACGTGTGTTATTGTTGGCCCGTGCTTTCGATATTGAGTGCCGGCAGATGTCAGAGGCTAGAACAATGTACATTCAGAGAGTTTCTTGATGTTGAGGACTACTGGAGGCTCACTTGACAGATTCTTTACCGGCTGAAGATGAAGAGAGCATTTTTTATGATCGTTTGTCAAACAGGAATGAAGAAAGAAAACTGGAGAGAGATATAAATCTCAGATGCGCTTCTCTGATATCGAAATCCAGATTTTTCCGGCTTCCCAAAACTTAACTTAAACTTTACAATCGACCTTGTTTTGTCTGGTCAACTTCATTTCATTTGTTAATGTACATCTGTTACGGCCCAAACTCAAAACTGGCTCGAATAACAATAACAATCAAGGTTTGAACCGAACACATGGAAGACACAGACGTTGAATGGTTAAATTGACGTTCCGTCAATATGTTTAATTTTTCATAAATCATAAGTTTTCGAAAGACAAAACATTAACAAAAATCAAGTAGACAGGTAGGGAAGCTAAGGTAAACAGGTCTCTGACTAAACTGTTTTTAAATGGACAGATCTTACCTAAACTCCCGTGAAAGAAATAAAAATAGGTGAATCTTCCGGGCCACTGCTTACCTTCGCTAAACTAAATAAATAACAAAACGTGACTATGAAAAATAAACCCCTACCTGCTACAAACCAAAGTATCAAAATAAACAAACTAGTTAACACCTTACGAATTAAGAATCAAAAGATTAACATGAACAAAACACTAAAAGAAACGGCATCTGGATGAATGATCGCCGGGCTTGTGGAGCACCGCCAGCCAGACCGCCTGAGCGCAAGCCACCACCGAGCTGAGGGAGGGCGAGAGACTGCAAGATAGAATGAGAGAGAGACAGAGACGCCATTGCTGTCAGCCTTATATAGTGGGAATCCCCAGTGACATCACGGGCATCATCCAATCCTGGATAAGCCGGGTAGAAACACTCCTCCTAGTACTCGATCGCAACAAGCACAAACCGGCAATAAATACATAGATTAATTAAATAACACAGACCCACGTAACAACATCCTTTCCTGTTATTCAGATCTGCAACACTACAAAAAAGTTGAGAAAGGGGCAGTTTAGGGTTAGTATTCAAAATTGGTTAAATAATAATTTGCAACTTTAATTATGACTTGGTGCAAAAGCAGCTTCCAAAAAAGGGCCTTTAGGAGCAAAGATGGGCCGAGGATCGCCAGTTTTCGAGCAAATATGTGAGAAAGTTATTGTGTTCAAAAACAATGTTCCTCAAAAAAGGATAGGAAGACATTTGGATATTTCACCTTCAACAGTGCATAACTCAATTAAAAGATTCAAAGAATCTAGAGGAATTTCACTGTGTAAAGGACAAGGGTTCAAGCCTAAGCTGAACAATCGTGATATCCGATCCCTCAGACAGCACAGCATTAAGAATCCTCATTTATCTATAAGCCATATCACCACATGGCCTCAGGTCTACAGTGGCAAACCTTAACTTGCTTGCATGTTGACCTACTTACTTTGGATAACATGCACATTTATGCATGTTAACATCAGTTAATGCATGTTTATCTTACAGATGTGGCCACTGAGAATACGCAAGAGAATGTACGTGACCACACAATGCTGCGATACCATGCAGAATGGTCTAGCACAAGAAAGTCATGACCAGCAGGGGTCATGTTATGTAGCATAGTGCACATACTGAACTGATGTAGCAGCTCACACACAGAGAAACAAAGGAAATTAAATAGGCTAATCATGATTATCGCATCAATAGTATCAATAGTTTTTTTTTTATGATGGTTTCTTCGCTGAAAACAAAATTTTCACAATGTTGTAGATCAACTTACAATAGCAATCTAAAAACCTAGCTCTGACTAGCATCCAACTTGAATGTTGCTAGTGGTGTGAATGTTATTTTATTAGAAGCATAAAAATAAATGCCTCAACTCCTGCAACTTTATTAATCATGATTTCGTTTCACTTCAGTTTTTTGCTTTTTCAAAACGTCAATGTTCTCCTTCTGTTAAAGGAAACTACCAATGAACAACTGCATTTTCATTAACTTACATTTAGTAAGATTAATGAAAACAAGAAATGTAATGTTCATTGGTTTTTTATGTTAGTAAATGCTAATATGTTCTGTGTTTCCTCCGGGTGCTCCGGTTTCCCCCACAGTCCAAAGACATGCAGTACAGGTGAATTGGGTAGGCTAAATTGTCCATTGTGTATGAGTGTGAATGACTGTGTATGGGTGTTTCCCAGAGATGGGTTGCAGCTGGAAGGGCATCCACTGGGTAAAACCTATGCTAAGTCTTTAATAAGTTGGCGGTTCATTCCGCTGTGGCGACCCCAGATTAATAATGGGACTAAGCTGAAAACAAAATGAATGAATAGAAGTTTATGTAATTGACTAAATGGAACTAAAGGGCAGTATAATTAACATCATATGATGATCTGACCACAAAGAACATCAACCTAAGATGCTTTCTCAAAACAAAATCTACTTAGACTTGACATTTGACCCTGTTTTTGTCTTATAATTGAATTTAATCTGATTTCATACCTCACTCTGCCTTTAAAAAGATGAAATTAGTTGGAAATGGGCCTCACTTCCAACTGCCCCGCTCATTTTGGTCAGCTTTTGAAAATCTAATATATTCTGGGTAGATAAATTACAAGCAGTCAAATAGGATGAGGAAATTAAGACAATAAACTTTATGCCAATGATCACAGATTGATCTGGTTGGTTTGTTTTTAAACACAAATTAAATTAAATGTTATTTCGGTTGAAGTGTGTTTTTCATGGCACAAAGGCCTTTTAGTCCTTTATCATGTCATCTTTACCAGTAGCCTAAAGTCGACCTGTTATTGCAGTTATACCAGTTGTAAATTAAAAGTAAAGGTAGGCACTATTTACTTTATGCAACGTTTAGGGTTATTAAACATGTAAAGGCCACTGTAACATATTTGATATAAAAAAGTTCTAAGGACCTGTTGATAGTTTGAAGACTGTAATATATATTAATTAATTCATTCATTCATTTATTTATTTTTTAAAAATATTTTGCTTGTTTACAGTGGGTACGGAAAGTAGTCGGAGCCCCTTTTTCAGTCTTTGTCGTATTGAAGCTTTTTGCTAAAATCATTTCATAAGTTCATGTTTTCCTCATTAATGTCCACACAGCACCCCATATTGACAGAAAAACACAGAATTGTTGACATTTTTGCAGATTTATTTAAAAAAGAAACACTAAAATATCACATGGCCCTAATTATTCAGACCCTTTGCTCAGTATTTAGTAGAATCACCCATTTGATCTAATACAGTACACTTTTTAGGAAAGAAGTTTTTCATACCTGAATTTGGGGATTCTCTTCTGTTCCTCCTTGCAGATCCTCTCCAGTTCTGTCAGGTTGGATGGTAAATGTTGGTGGACAGCCATTTTTAGGTCTCTCCAGAGATATGCTCAATTGGGTTTAAGTCAGGGCTCTGGCTGGGCCATTCAAGAACAGTCAAAAAGTGGTTTTAACGGGTCATGAAACTCCCCATTTTCGGTTCAAGTCTACCCCAGAATTTTTTCAAAAAATGCATCATAATGGGCGTGGAGCTCTGCGATTGGAGGCAGGAGTGGGCATGGCTATCAGAGCAGGGGAAAAGGAGGGGAGCGAACAACTGTTGTCAGTTGGCTCACAAAATGAGACACAAACCGTTTGGAGATGCATGATTTTATAGTTTACAAACTAACAGTATAGTTTACAAAAAACAGTAATTTAATGGCCTGCTATTTCATATACATACAACCACAATTTATATCATTATAAAGATAATCGTGTTCATATAAACATTATAAATGAGGACCCTCAATCCCCGGGCCTGAATGCAGACTCAGTGCAGCAGGTCTCTTGCCCTGTCTATTTCAACCATTAGCCCTGCTGGTAATCTGGAGGATTTAGGCAAACACAGCAGCATGGCGATGTATCTAAATGGTCTAAATGTGAACGAACTTAAGTGATTAAAGACCAAGTCCGCCATTGTCTAATTCTCTTACTGCTCGTATTGCAGTTTTCCACTACGTCACTGATTTTGATCCGCCCCAATAATCAATCATTTTAAAGCCGGAAGCTGAAATTAGCTGACTCAAAATTATCCAGTTTTCCCCACAATTAAAGCTGACAGGTGCTAACATTGTCTTAACTGATGCTCAACACACTCAAATCTGTTAAGATCTCAAAAAAATTACTCAAGGTTTTCTTGAACCTTTAAAGTCACTTCTTTCATTATTTTAGCTGTGTGCTTAGGGTCATTGTCTTGTTGGTAAGGTAAAGCTTGGGCCCAGTCTGAGGTCCTGAGCACTCTAGAGAAGGTTTTTGTCCAGGATATCTCTGTATTTGGCCGCGTTGATCTTTCCCTCGATTGCAATGAAAAACACCCCCACAGCATGATGCTGCCACCCCCATGCCTCACTGATGGTGATGTATTGAACAGGTGATGAGCGGTGCCTGGTTTTCTCCATAGATACTGCTTAGAATTAAGGCCAGAAAGTTCTATCTTGGTCTCATCAGACCAGATAATCTTATTTCTCACCATCTTGAAGTCTTTTAGATGTTTTTTAGAAAAATCCATTGGGGAGAGGCTTCCATCAGGCCACTCTAACATAAAGCCCCAACTGGTGGATGGTTGACTTTCTACAGCTTCTACCATCTCCCAGCTGCATCTCTGGAGCTCAGCCACGGTAATATTTGGGTTCCTCTTTACCGCTCTTACCAAGGATCTTCTCCCCCGATAGCTCAGTTGGCTGGTCAGCCAGCTCCAAGAAGGGTTCTGGTCGTCCCAAATGTCTTCCATTTAAGGATTATGGAGACCACTGTGTGTGTTTAAGTGCAGCAGAAATGTTTTTGTAACCTTGGCCAGATCTGTGCCTTGCCACAATTCTGTCTTTCAGCTCTTCAGGCAGTTCTTTTGACCTCATGATTCTCATTTGCTCTGACATGCTTTGTGAGGTCTCATATAGACAGATGTGTAGCTTTACTAATTAAGCCCAATCAGTATAATCAAACACAGCTGGACTCAAATGAAGGTGTAGTACCATCTCAAGGATAATCAGAAGAATTGGACAGCACCTGAGTTCAATATGTGTGTCACAGCAAAGGGTCTGAACACTTAGGACCATGTGATTTTTTTTTTTTTTTAATAAATCTGCAAAAATGTCAACAATTCTGTGTTTTTCTTGCAATGTGGGGTTATTATTTCAACACTATTTCAGGTTTTTGTACTTAAATTTCCATACAAAATTGAGTGTATTGTTGTTTATATGTAGCTAAAATAAGTTGTAGAAATTGGCTGTTAATTTCAGTGTAGTGTAGCAAATACAACATATTTTAGTATAATTCATCATCAGAATATCAGAATAGTTTGAATATTTAGCCCCCTTCATTTTTTTTTTCTTTCAAATATTTTTCAAATGATGTTTTACAGAGCAAGGAAATTTTCACAGTATGTCTGATAAAGTTTTTTCTTCTGGAGAAAGTATAATTTTTTATTTTATTTTAAGCTAGAATAAAAACAGTTTTAAATTTTTTAAACACAATTTTAGGGACAAAATTATTAGCCCCTTTAAGCTATTTTTTTCTCGATATTTTACAGAACAAACCACCATTATAAAATATCTTGCCTAATTACCCAAACCTGCCTAGTAAACCTGATTAACCTAGTTAAGCCTTTAAATGTCACTTTAAGCTGTATAGAAGTGTCTTGAAAAATATCCAGTAAAATATTATTTACTGTCATTATGGCAAAGATAAAATAAATAAGTTATTACAGATGAGTTATTAAAACTATTATGTTTAGAAATGTGCTGAAAAAATCTGCTGTTTGTTAAACATAAATTGGGGAAAAAATAAACAAGCGGTCTAATAATTCAGGGGGGCTAATAATTCTGACTTCAACTGTAAATATAATTCATATTCTGAGTTAGTTTTTTTTAAATCAATGTACCAGAGAAGAGAGGGTTTAATAAAATCCCAAAGGACCACCCATTTAAACATGTGCAATACTTGCGTTTTATCACCTGTAGTTCTGATCAACGAGGATGACTCCAAAAAACTACATCCATGATAGTGTAAGGGTTCACTCTTCAAAATGTATGTGAACCTACACAATCAAAGTTGTTGCATTGAAATTAATTCCATTTAAATTTGTCAGACTTCAAAAATTGAGTTGCAGTTTCATCTTGTCAAATCAATGTTTACCTTCATATTAAATTCATTATAGCACAGATTTTTTCTGTGATGTATAAAACATACAATATCGGGATTTTTTATGTCTTTTTTTTTTGTCTTGTCTTTAATGCACATCTTGTTTTTACTACAAGCACTTCTCGGTTACTCAGCCTTGTAAAAGTTGCCCTTCAGTGACTCGTATTTGCAGCTCTTTTCACATAAATGTCAAAAGCAAGAGCTTCTTCTGCCTTTGGTTTAAGCTTTCTGACACGGTGAACTCCTGGCTCTGTTTTGGAAGAAGGAGGTGACGTTAGGAAAACAAATGTTTGTGCCTTTCCATCCAGAGATCTTAAGGTCATTTCTCATGCTGAAAAAAAGCAAAGTGGCCTCTTGTCGCCAAGAATAATATCCCATATCCTCTCGCCTCTCAGACATCTAAAAAAAAAAACATTTTTTTTTTTATAACTCGCTTGAAGTACTGCCGGCTGTGTTGTTTGTTTAAAAGAGCTGTTTTCGTCAAACACTTTATAAGGATTTTTTTGAAGTCTGAAGATCTTTGTCGTTGTCTTTTATGCACTGTTGAGTTGTTTTTCTTTGGGCGCAGCTTTATATTTAAAGAGATCTGGATAAACATTGTTTAAGTGACTTCAGAGTATGTCAATGGATGCAATTCTCCAGCATCTGTAATTTAATTATTATTCCTCAGTTTGTCACCACATGTAGGTGAAAATACCCTTCTACATCCTAGATAAACTAATGATGTCAAATATCCACTGAGGTAAACTCTGTTAGTCATTGATGTTGTGGTTTTATTGAATTATTCACATCACTGTCATCATTGACAGGCAGATTATCAATCTTTTATGAAGTATCCAGTATGGCTGCATGACATTGGAAAAAACAAACATTTCAATATTTCGTTTTTTTTTTTTGTGATATTTTCTATCAGTTTTTCTGCTGTATATATTGCACTGTTGATTATAATCTCACTAGATGACTTGAAAGGCTTTGTTTGGATATATTTTTTAATTGTACAGTCATTTGGATGATTGTGTAGGGCTCTGCATCTACATAGATTACAACAAACCGATTTTTAGCATTGATAAATGCAGCAGAGCAAAGCTAACATCAGAGTAGAGCACGTGAATGAAGTAGGACATTAGCTCAAGTCTTGTTCATCCTATTTTTTTATTCTCCAGCATCTGTAATTTAATTAATATTCCTCATTTTATTGCCAAATGTTGGGGAAAATACCCTTCTACATCCTAGATAAATTAATGATGGTAAATTTACACTGAGGTAAACTCTGTTAGTCATTGATGTTGTGGTTTTATTGAATTATTCACATCACTATCATCATTGACAGGCAGATTATCAATCTTTCATAAAGTATCCAGTATGGCTGCTTGACATTGGAAAAAACAAACATTTCAATATTTCGTTTTTTTGTGATATTTTCTGTCAGTTGTTCTGCTGTATATATTGCACTGTTGATTATAATCTCACTAGATGACTTGAAAGGCTTTGTTTGGATATATTTTTTAATTGTACAGTCATTTGGATGATTGTGTAGGGCTCTGCATCTACATAGATTACAACAAACCGATTTTTATCGTTGATAAATGCAGCAGAGCAAAGCTAACATCAGAGTAGAGCACATGGATGGAGACGGACATTAGCTCAAGTGTCGTTAATACTATTTTTTTTATTCTCCAGCATCTGTAATTTAATTAATATTCCTTATTTTATTGTCAAATGTAGGGGAAAATACCCTTCTACATCACAGATAAATTAATGATGGTAAATTTACACCGAGGTAAACTCTGTTAGTCATTGATTTTGTTGTTTCATTGAATTATTCACATCACTATCATCATTGAGGGACAGATTATCAATCTTTAATAAAGTATCCAGTACGGCTGCATGACATTGGAAAAAACAAACATTTCAATATTTCATTTTTTTTTTTGTGATATTTTCTGTCAGTTGTTCTGCTGTTTATATTGCACTGTTGATTATAATCTCACTAGATGACTTGGAAGGCTCTATTTGGAAATAGAGTAGGGCTCTGCATCTACATAGATTACAACAAACCAATTTTTAGCATCGATAAATGCAGCAGAGCAAAGCTAACTACAGAGTAGAGCATGTAGATGGAGTCGGACATCAGCTAAAATCTTGTTCATCCTATTTTTTTTTTATTTTCCAGCATCTGTAATTTAATTAATATTCCTCATTTTATTGCCAAATGTAGGGGAAAATACCCTTCTACATCACAGATAAACTCTAGGTAAACGCTGTTAGCCATTGATGTTGTCATTTCATTGAATTATTCACCTCACTGTCATCATTGACAGGCAGATTATCAATCTTCCATAAAGTATCCAATATGGCTGCATAACATTGGAAAAAACTAATATTGCAATATTTCGGATTCATAGGGAAAAGGGAATATCAATCCTTACAATCTCTCTATGAGCAATCAGTTCATGCCGAAGCTATTCAAATATCAGCTGACCCCTGGCACAGTTTGTTTTGTGAGTATAAGTTACTGCCTTCTGGTCGACGATACAGGCTGCCTGTGTGCAGATATACTCGTCTTAAGAAATCTTTTTTTTTTTAACCAATATCAGACTTTTAAATATGTAATCGCTGACGATTGAACGTTTGTGTTGATTTATGTTTGTTACGATTTAATAAGTTGTCTAGGGAGAGTAAACGTAACATTTAGAATACTAGAATATGAATGGAGTAGATGTATGGAAATTACACAAGATAGATACACAAGATCAAATACACAATTCATTTATTCCACTTATGAGAGGAAAGATGAAGCCATCAAAAGAGAGGCTTATATGTGTGTGCTTTGTACAATGCGTAAAAAAAGCAAACAGAAATACAATCAACCTAAAAGTTTCAGGGAAAAGGAACTAGAGTGGCGCCATATAGGGCTGTGCAATTAATCGAAAATCCGATTTTGATTTTGCCTTCTAACAATTATGAAAAATCATTAATCGAGATATACGATTATTGCATCATTTACCGCCCCCTTTCCAGTTGTACACGTGTTGCTCTTAAAAGCGCGAAAGACCGCATGATTCTGTGTGCCGTGCACACACAGAACAGAAGCATGCAGTCAGTTCGGTCTCACTCGCACACTGAGACGAGTAGAGCGCAGACAGCGCACACATGTAAAGTCATCTTAACGTGAGCGCTTAATGGTCTAATAGGTGTCAAAATGCTGTGTTTAGTAATTATTCATATTAACCATCATTTGTGTAATAAACAAACGAGTTTGACACGCGAAAGAGAATCCTTTAAAGAGCGCGCTATAATCCTTCTGCTGCCTGTTTTTATGATTATTAATCAAACAGCAAATGGAGAACATGCCTCTCTGCTCTTGACTGAAGGACTTTTGTAGCTAAAATGTTTTTCTTTCAGTGAAGATGCTTAAAGCACAGTTTGTTTCATATTTTTATTTTATTGTATTTATTTCTCTTTCCTTTGCAGGGTGGAAAATAACTGCACGTATACAGTTGAAGTCAGAATTATTAGCCCTCCTGAATATTAGCAACCCTTTTCCTCACCAATTTCTGTTTAACTTAAAGATTTCTGAACATAATAGTTTTAATAACTCATTTCTAATAACTGATCTATTTTATCTTTGTCATGATGACAGCACATAATATTTGACTAGATATTTTTTCAAAATTCATGCGTTCAGATTCAAAGTGCGATTTAAAGGCTTAATTAGTGTAATTAGGCAGGTCATTGTAGAACAGTAGTTTCTTCTGCAGACAATCAGAAAATATATTGCTTAAGGGGGCTAATAATATAGACTTTAAATTGGGTTTCAAAATATTTAAATCTGCTTTTATTCTAGCCAAAACAAAAATAAAAAAGCCTTTCTCCAGAAGAAAAAATATTAGAGGAAATACTGTTAAAATTCCTTGCTCATTTAAACATCATTTGGGAAATATTTATTTAAAAAAAAAAGTTCTAATGAGCGTTAATAATTTTGACTTTAACAGTTATGGTTTTGAATAATCGAACCAAAATAATCTTGATTATGATTTTTCTCAAAATCGAGCAGCCCTAGCGCTATAGCAAAGAACTAAACAAAACCAAAAGCCACCTAAACTAGAACTCAAGATCCCCCTCTAAACTTACTAATGAAAATCAAAATGTGAAAAAGAAATCGAAATCTTCAGTGTATGTGACGCCATGAACTAATACGCCCTGAAATAATAAACAAAAAGACAAAATGCGGCGCTCACCCACTTACCTAGTGTTTCTGAACATTACAGATACCTACGGGCAAAATGTATGTCGCACAACTTAGTAACCTATTCCCTTTTCCCCAAAAAGGAATGACAAACTCTTTAGCCATATTGACTTTATTTACATCGGTGTATAATTATTCAGAGACACGGAACGGAACGAAACATACAGCATAATCATAATCGAGCGAACACGAACCAACACACAAGAGCACTCTGTAAAACAAGGCGTGCCGGTCGAATTTAAAGTCCACAGAACGAAGTCCGATTGGTCCACGAGGAAATGCCCTAATGAGGAGTGACAGGCTCAGGATCCAATCAGAAGGTATCTGGTAGAGAGAAAATAGTGGAACAAAAGGTGATAGTGCGAGACACAGAGCGAATGACAGACAAGGAGAGGGACAGCGAGAGGAGAAAAGCAAAAACAGAAAGGGTGAAAGCACAGAAATACAAACTCCCACAGACCGTAATGATGTTATTGATGTTTGTTTCAGCTCAGTGTATGCAAATGTGGGCTCACAGTCCAAGACAGATTTTCCCAATGGGGACAATAAAGTGTAAACAAACAAACAAATGTTTCTTGTGAATAGGTGGTGAAGCTGAAAGGCCAGGTTCTCTCAGTGATGTACCGCTTCCGGATGAAGAACCGAGAGTGGATGCTCATCCGAACCAGCAGTTTCACCTTCCAGAATCCTTATTCAGACGAGATTGAGTACATCATCTGCACCAACACCAACGTCAAGTAAGTCCAACCTTCTCACTAAATGATAACATTCAAAGCAATACACAAACAGGCTCTTCTGATTGGATAGTTTGTGGATTTTGCAGGGGTCAAACATAACCTCGTGACCAATCTTGAGACATCTGGGCCTCCAGAGAAATCGATACCATTTATTTTTGTGTTTAACCATTCTGGTATAGGTGTCTGTTCGTCTGGTGTTGGAAGGATATGTTTGATTTATGCCAACATCTGTACTCTGAACTTGATGATGTACATTTAAAGCAGGTTGTATTTGCTTTGCTTTCAGAGGATCTTTAGGGATTGGCTTTTATTTATTTATTTTTTATGGTTGGTGTGTCTAAGAAGGTTGAGGGGTGAAATAGTAAGTAAATCTGTCTGTTTTCACAGTAAAACCTATCCAAGTTTTAGGAACAACAGATAGTAACTTGACTTCTAGTTAATCATTTGTTATCAGAAATGGCTCATATGAAAGGCAAAGGCCTCTAGATTACACCTATTTTTCCAAAATAACATGTGATCATGCCTTGATTTTTAATTCTTTAATTAGGACAGTAAGGTCTGACTCTGCTTAGACAAAAGTCTTGTCACTTAACAGAAATAATGTACAGTATAGGATATAAAGTCATGCTGCAGTGGAAACAGAATGGATATTGTGTCTGACTCCATCATAAGCTTGGAGGACTGCATCCATACATCTCTGCAATGACTCAAATCACTTATTAATAAAGTCATCTAGAATGGCAAAGAAAGCGTTTTTGCAGGACTCCCAGAGTTCATCAAGATTCTTTATATTCTTCTTTAATGCCTCCTCCTTCATCTTACTCTGGAAAGCATTGTCAGGTATGGCACCACAGTGTGGTTTGGCAACCTATCTGTTCAGTGTAAATCTAAACTGATGCATCTCTTAAAGACAGCATGGAAAATTGTCGGGCACGATGAATATTTGAATCCTTAAGTTTTATATGAGAACTGTGTCCTCAATCAGGTGGAAAGGATTGTAAACGATCCAACTCATTTTTTGTTTTCACAGTATGAACTGCTTCCCTCTGGTAGAAGATATAGAGTCCCAAAGTGTAGGTTAAACCGCTATAAGAAATCCTTTGTACTTGTGTCAGTGGCTTTATTTAATAAGAGTATATCTTAATTAGCACTATAAATTTTGTAATTGTTGTATTTTCTATTGTTTTTTATTGCTTGTTTTAGTGAATGTTTGCAGCAATATGGCGATGCCCAAAACAAATCTCCTGTCAAGGACAATAAATTTTTACTACTACTAATACTACTACTACTACATACTTAATAGTGTTCATGTCTGGTGACTGGGCTGGCCAACCCATAAGCACCTTGACTTTCTTTGCTTTCAGGAGCTTTGATGGAGGCTGAAGTATGAGAAGTAGCGCTATCCTGCTGAAGAATTTGTGTAATGGGCAGCACAAATGTCTTGATACCTCATGTTGATGTTGCCATCCACTCTGCAGATCTCTCGCACGCCCCCATACTCAATGTCACCCCAAACCATGATTTTTCTTTCACCAAACTTGACTGATTTGTTTGAGAATCTTGGGTCCTTGCAGGTTCCCATTCTGGCATTTCTGGCGGCCATTTATGGTTTAGCTGCAGAAATTCTGAGATTTTGACAGAGAAATCTCATGCAAGATCTGAAAATTTGAATCGTCTATACTTTTACTTTACATTTTAAATAACTGACTTCTGGGTGTGTTGTTTATATATAGTGAAAACATGGCTTAAGATAATATCCTTAAAATCAAGGCTTACAAATGACTGTTTTGGCAAAACAACTTGATTAGACTCATCTTAGCCCATGTTGCTAAGCTAACAGCACAGCACTTTTTAAGCTGTAAATATTGACTAAAGCAGTACGCTACTTTTTTCTTTGGTGTTTTTTAAGTGATGCATGAATGATTAATGTAATCAGCATTTCATAATGGAGTCAGTGTAATTTTGCTACATGCTGTTTGATGCAGACTTTAGCATCATTAGCCTGTAAACGCTGCAGTTTGCTAGGTTTTTTTTTTTCTTTAAAAAAAGCTTGTAAGCCTTTCTGATCCAGAATCAGTTTATGTGGGAAACCCTGCGTAAAGAAATAATGTGAATTTAGCTTATACTGTGTCAGTAGCTGTGTTAACATTTAGTTTAGCTTTCCAGTAATTAGCCGAGCAATCATGTAGCATAACAAACCGTTGCATTTCTGGTAGTATTACGCCCCAAGTCTAGGGGAAACGAAAAGGGCATAATAAACGAAGAACAAACAAATGTGTTGGGGTGGTGGATTTCCCAAACTAAACAAAACTTAAAGCAAAAGATTCCCTTCGGTCGACAACCAAACTCACACACTCAATTGAGAGTATATATGAAGATATTTATTATAGAAAAGTAGGGTTTATATAAACGAGCATTTCGTCAGGGTGACCACAGGCCAAAATAACAAACAAAAGAATCTATAAAATAAATCCACTAAATTACCTATTACTATTTAAAGAAACATACAAGAATCTTACCTGACTCCCTAATATAAACAAAGTCAAAAGTAGTCAAATAAATAGGCAGGTCACCCCTACACGCTCAAACTCTCAATAAATATTCAAGCATAGGATGGTCATCAATACGAAGGTGATAATTGTTGGTCGTCGGCCGAAGGGGTGAGGGAAACCCAGGAGCTCCACTCCAAACACCGAACGCAGCAGAAATGAGCTCTCCGATTCCTGCCGGAAGCTCCCTTTTATACAGGCCTCGTAGACCAGCAGCCAATCAGAGCAGGGAATCACGCCGGCGTGGGAGCCTATAAGACATCAGAAAAACAGCAAGGAGGCGGGACAAAAGAAAAAGGAGTACAATCCGCAATAATAAAAATAAATAAATAAACTTCAGTCGTAACAGGTAGCTTCTTTATAAAATATCTATTGATTAAATTTTAACACAGCGGAATGAACTGCCAACTTATCCAGCATATGTTTTGCGCAGCGGATGCCCTTACAGCCAACACTGGGAAACAATTTAGCTTACCCAATTTAGCTTACCCAATTCACTTGTACCGCATGTCTTTGGACTGTGTGGGAAACCGGAGCACCCAGAGGAAACCCATGCGAAAACTGGGAGAACATGCAAACTCCACTCAGAAATACCAACTGACCCAGGTGCAGCTTGAACCAGTGTCCTTCTCGCTGTGAGGCAATCGTGCTACCCACTGTGCCACCGTGACACTTATATATAATTAAATTATGGCTTCTTTGTAGTTTCTACTCATAGAAAAACAAATACAGTTTAGCTTGATTAGCTAATTAGCTTAAAACTACCTCATAGTTAGCTGTTCTCTTAGCTACAGTAGCCTTGGTCTGATTTAACTCTTCTTTAAGGTAATTTAAGATGTTTATTCCAGTGTGTGTGTGTGTGTGGGTGTAACTGCAGATGAACAGGAATCCATTTTGTCTACTTTGAATTATTAGTAGTAGCTTATAGCTCAGCAAATATTGGCTAGCTTCGGCAACACTGCTAATGCATGCTAATGAAGCCGGCTGCGATACAAGATGGACATTCCCTTCCTCCACAGGCAATAAACTTTCTCATCATTTCATAATTTCCTCACCAGCAGTAGTTTTCTTCACACATTGAAAAACAATAGAGTCTTTGTACGTCGTGCCTTTTGAGCTCTCATTATGTTCGCTGCGTGTTTGTTTTGTGTGGAATAAGTATTCAGATCCTGCTCTGTATTTCCACTCTACTGAACATGATGAGAAAATGATTGGCACCTATGAGAGAACTGGCTCTTACGGAGATTTTAGGTTGTGTGTGTTATAAAAAGTTATATTTGTGACAGGTAGGTGCTAATTTTTTTTAATTTGTGTCACATAAGACTTGTAAATCATGTAATTCAGGGGTGTCCAACTCAGTACCTGGAGGGCCGGTGTCCTGTCGAGTTTAGCTCCAACTTGCTTTAACACACCTGCCAGGACGTTTCTAGTGGAACTAGCAAGAGCTTGATTAGTTTGTTCAGGTGTGTTTGATTAAGGTTGGAGCTAAACTCTCCAGGACACCGGCCCTCCAGGACTGAGTTTGGACACCCCTGATGTAATTTATGTCCTTTTTTTGAGCAATTTAGAATATGTGCAGACAGTAAAAATTCAACATGTTTTGAATTAGATTTTTTAATTTAGAAAAGGTGAATTATGCAAGAAAATAATTCTAATGTGACTAAAACACAGTGTCGCAGTACAGAAGAATATCGATTTCTAGCTTTCTAGAAACATCAAAATGATGATTGCTGGCTGGATTTGGTCATCCATCCATTAATCTGTCCATCCATCCATCTAAAAGCTATCTATTCATCCATCCATCCATCATCCATCTAAACACTATCTATAAATCCATCCATCTATACGCTATCTATCCATCCATTCATCCATCTACACACTATCCATCCATCTAAAATCTATCCATCCATCTATCTATACGCTATCTATCCATCCATCCGTCAGTCCATCCATACATCCGTCCATCCATCCATCTATCCATCCATCCTTTTAAACGCTATTTATCCATCTATCTATACACTATCTATCCATCCATCTGAACACTATCTTTCCATCCATCTATACGCTATCTATCCATCCATCCATCTAAATGCTATCTATCCATCCATTCATCCATCTATACGCTATCTATCTATCCATCCATCTATCTAAATGCTATCTATCCATCCATTCATCCATCTATACGCTATCTATCTATCCATCCATCCATCCATCCATCCATCTAAATGCTATCTATACATCCATTCATCCATCTATACGCTGTCTATCTATCCATCCATCTATCTAAATGCTATCTATCCATCCATTCATCCATCTATACACTATCTATCTATCCATCCATCCATCCATCTAAATGCTATCTATACATCCATTCATCCATCTATACGCTATCTATATATCCATCCATCTATCTAAATGCTATCTATCCATCCATTCATCCATCTATACGCTATCTATCTATCCATCCATCCATCCATCTAAATGCTATCTATACATCCGTTCATTCATCTATACGCTATCTATCCATCCATTCATCCATCTATACGCTATCTATCTATCTATCTATCTATCTATCTATCTATCTATCTATCTATCTATCTATCTATCTATCTATCTATCTATCTATCTATCTATCTATCTATCTATCTATCTATCTATCTATCTATCTATCTATCTATCTATCTATCTATCTATCTATCTATCTATCTATCTATCTATCTATCCATCCATCCATCTCAATGCTATCTAAATATCCACTCATCTATACGCTATCTATCCATCAATTCATCCATCTATACACTATCTATCTATCCATCCATCTATCTAAATGCTATCTATCCATCCATTCATCCATCTATACGCTATCTATCTATCCATCCATCTATCTAAATCCTATCTATCCATCCATTCATCCATCTATACGCTATCTATCTATCTATCTATCCATCCATCCATCTCAATGCTATCTATATATCCACTCATCTATACGCTATCTATCCATCCATTCATCCATCTAAATGCTATCTATCCATCCATTCATCCATCTATATGCCATCAATCCATACATCCATCAATCTATACGCTATCTATCCATTCATCCATATATACATTTGTCCACTCATCCATCCATCCTTTGTCTCCTTTTTTCATCTATCTATTCTTCCATCCATATACATTTATCCTTTGATCTATATATATATATATATATATAAATCTGTTCATCAATCTGTTCGTCCAAGATGTTCAGTTTTTCCATCACAAGGAAAAAACTTATTTTTCAAATATATTACTATTTTACTAATTAATAATAGTATTTAAAAATGTTAATAAATAAAATATTAAATAAATAATACCATTTAAATTAATTATTGAATAATGAACACTATTTAAATAATACTATTTTAATACTATATATATATATATATATATATATATATATATATATATATATATATATATATATATATATAATGTATTTATGTATGTATGTATGTATGTATGTATGTGTGCATATGTATTATACAATTGTATAATTTAAAAGTATGTTTTTATAATACATTTACTGTATATTTAATGTAAAAATACATATATTTTGTATTGAGTTGCATTAATATGTCACTGTATTACAGTTTTTACTGTTGTTTTGATCAAATATGTGAGCACATAAAACTACTTTAATAAGAATCTTACTGACCCCAGACTTTTCACTAATTGTTTGTGTTCACTGGATCTATGTTTTATATCAACTTGTTTATGATTATAATTCTGATTTATTTAATATCTATATTTCTCTAATTATTTGCCATCTAAAACATATTTATTTATCCAGATTGTTTAATGTTATTGATCCAAAACTGCAGAAACATATTAATTAGCATTAATTGCATTTCATTTTTGCTGCTTGTAAAGCTCCGTTTAACATTTGTCTTCCCGCTCACATTTACTGCAAACCACACCTTTTATTCAGAGAAGACATTTTTGGCCTGTCTGAACCAAACAATATCTGGCTTTTGTGAACGTGTGTGTGTGGGGGTGTGTGTAAACACCTGAGTGATTGTGTGTGTCTTGTACTTTTGGGAGAATGTGAATATATATGGGAGACATTCATCACACTTGGCATCTGCTATCCCAGACTCCCCAGCCCGTGACACGTGGAAGAATGCTGGAATGAGTCACCCCCGGGGCAGAGAAAAACACCAAATTATCAGTTTTACAAAGAATAAAAAAAACAACAACCTGAAATGTTGTGAAATATGAAATTAAATTGCTTGTAAATCATCTTTATAAAGCATTGCAGACAGATAAATGGTCGAACGGAGGCTGCGTCTTTGTATCTAGTTTGAGTTTGTTGTGTATTTTTGTAGAATGATGTCATTGTGATGTTTAAAAGAGCAGCATTCATTTTCAACAGGAATCTTTTGAAATAATATAAATGTCTTTACTGTCACCCTTAATCAATGCACTTCATTAATTTAATGTCTTTGCATTTCTTTAAAAAAATCATATTGACATAAATGATTTAATGTGTTCTTTTTTGCTTAAAATTGTCTCGTGAAACATCACTATTACATCACTATTAATATAATTTAACTGGTTTGTGGGTTTTTTTGTACACATTTTCCTGTTTTTAAAGCAGAAACAATTAAAGAATCAAAAAACATTAAATAGAAAAGTATTTATTTACAGCAAGTATAATCTTTTTAACTCTAAATGTAATGTATTTTCACTTTTCTTAAATCTTATTGACATGAATGGTAAAAATGATTTAATATGTTCTTTTTTTTGTGTAAAAGTTTGTTCTGCCTGAATTTAAAATTTTTGTAAAAATATATGTAATTAATTAAAAACAAGTTCAAAAGAACAGAATTTTCTATTTATTTTAAAAGAGTAAACTTTAAAAAATTAAAAAATATTTATATAAAAAACATTTATTTAAAATTGAAGCTTTCATAACATTATAAATGACTTTAATGGGGCTTTTGATTGCTTTAATGCATACTTGCTTATTAAATTATTATATTACTTTAAAACAAATCTTACTGATGGCACATTTTGAATGATAATGTGTGTAGGTAAACAGTATTGATTATTATTTCTATATATTGTTTTGTTAGTACATATACAAAATTATTAGATGTAATTTGTGATATTTTAGTTTAAAAAGTTGTGCAAAAATTCATTTATGGATGGGTGGACGGATGGATAGAATTCTAGATTGATGGATGGGTAAATTAAGGGATGGATGGATTGATTGAATGGGATAAATGAATGGATGTATGGGTATATTGATTGATTATTGGATGGATGGATGGGTGGGTGGGTGGATGAATGGATTTATGGATAGATAGATGTATAGATTGATTGATGGATGGGTAAATTACTGGATGGATGGATGGATGGATGGATGGATGGATGGATTGTTTGGATAAATTATTGGATGAACTGGTGGACTGATTGATCGATTTGATTGATTGATTAATTGATGGATGGATGGATGGATGGACGAACGGATGGATGGATGGATTTATGGATGGATGGATGTATAGATTGATGGATGGGTAAATTAATGGATGGATCAATGTGTGGATCAATGTGTGGAAGGATGGATGTATGTATTTGAATAAATGAGTTTATTGATGGATGGATGGATTGATGGATGCATGGATTGAAGTATGGATGGAAAGACGTATTGATTGGATGGATAAATGGATAAATGAATGGATAGATGGATAGATGTATAATTGGAAGTATGGAGAGATATTTGTATAGAATAGATGGATGTATTGATGGATGGATGGATTGATTGATGTATGGATGGATAGATGTATTGATTGGATGAATAAATGGATGGATGGATGGATGGATGGATGGATGGATGGATGGATAATGTATAGATTGGATAGATAGATAGATGTATAAATTGGATGGATGGTTGTGGAGATGTATGAATGGATGTTTAGATGGATTGATGGATAATGTATATATTGGATGGATGTATGGATGGATGAATGATGAATAAATTTATGGATACATGGATGAATGCTGGATGAATGGATGGATGGATGGATGGATATTTATAGTGCTAATTAATTGTAAGCATTGTACTATTATTATACAATTATTAAAATGATGGAAACAATAATATAATTCAATGAATATAAAATTAAATATAATAAAACATAATGTCTTGTGTTCTTTTAGTGTTGGACTTGATAGGATTATCATTTTAATGTCTGAAACATCTAAAGCAGAAAACAATTCAAGAAAAACAACTCGCCACCAGAGGAAGAAAAGCAGTCTAAAGACCAGACAAATTCTCCAAAAACAAGCCCTTAATGTCTAATAAATGTAAACTCATCTCGCTTTAAAGATATTTGAACTGGAGGCCGACACACAAATACCGTTTAAGAGAATGAGTTTTTCTGGTACGCAGGCCAAGAAATCCCAGCGTGAGGGATTCAGAGGACCGGGCCGAAATAAACAAAGCCTCTTCACATTAGGTGTCATTCTCTCTCCGCACTGACTTTGAGATTATGGGTAAATAATAAGAGCAGCAGGTTCCTCCGGCATGAATATTCATGCGCAGCGGTGCCAAGGTGAGCCTCCAGCCTGGCACAGAGCCTGCAGATAGACATTAATGCTACGGGTGAAAGAGGGCATGGAGAGCGATAAACACTCACCCTCAGACAGACAGGCGGAGCGGCGGCCATGAAGATAAGAGACAGAACCGCATCAATGCCTAGTGTTACAGACTGACATGAGCTCTGTTTAAAGCTACTCTTTCAGACAATCTGAGTTTAGACCAAGTGTGCCGCAAGCCTGCGTTTGAGTGAAGGTCTCGGCCGTTAGATCGCCCCCTGGGGGCTGGCTGCAGTACAAGTCATAAAGCCCGCCTCCTCCGTGTTAATGAAGGAGACTTGAGCCCAAATAAAAAAAATTATTACACTTGCAATAAAATGTCCCGAAAGATGGTTCTGGTCGATTAAGGCACTGGTTATTGTGCTGAAATAGGTGCAGATCTTCATTTTTGTAAACAGTTTGTTTTTAGCAGTAATTTAATGCTGGGCGTGTCATCGTGATTGACAGTTGTGATTGACAGTTTCTCAAAGCAGCACGTCTGAGCTTCGGCAGGAGACTGAAGTGTTATTATTCGATTTCTGTGTTATTTTACCATGACAAAATGAGTTCAGCAGTAAACTACAGTTTCTGACATACATGATCCTGGTGGAACACTGTTTATTCGCTAAGGTCAGGACTTTTTCGGGCTTTATTAGTTTGCTGATACACGCCTAGCCACCCAGATAGCAAAATACACTCGGGCCAGTTCCAGCTAGATTCTCGCCTGCCGGAGACTTATCCCTTAGAGCTCAGACTGACTACCTCTGCTGGACCTACTCCGGATGCCTGGACTCACTGCCCGATTCCAGCCCAAGTCAATCGAGCCAGATGCTGCGGCCGAGCGAGCCGGCGCTGCTGCATGCGAGCCGGAATCAGCCCGCGACGCCGCGAGTAGGATATGTGCGCTGCGGCCCGGAGCTGGCGCGATTAAATATATAAAACCCTCATATTTGTTAACGTTATTACATCCATTTGTGTTGATATGAAAGCAAACGCATGCTGAGAAGTTCGGGGAGCGTGGTTGATTTTACATAAAGCGTTTGGTTGGAAGCTCGACTCCGCTCATTTTCGCGGCTCCTCCTCTGGCTCCATCAGACAGTCCTTCTGCGCATGTCTGGCTCCAATTTCAGCAGTCTTTTGCGACAGTTTGTGCCCGTCAAGCAGGCGTTTTGCCCTCAAGGCGTTCAATGGGAAAAGGGGCTGTCGCGTCGTCCATATTTTTTACAGTCATTGGTTTAGACTTGATTTACTTTCCCTTGTGTCACTCCAGATCTGCACACTAATGTTTGTTTGTGTTTTTGTGAGCGTATTTGTGTGAGTGTGTGTGCAACTGTTTTAGAAAATGAGAGTTTAGACATGATGTACTTTCCCCGGTGTCGCTCCAGATCTGCAGAATGCTGTTTGTCTGTGTTTGTGTGAGTGTGTGTGTTTGTGTGAGTGTGTTTGTGTGAATGTTTGTGTGAGTGTGTTTGTGTGTGTTTGGGTGAGTGTGTTTGTGTGAATGCTTGTGTGCAACTGTTTTAGAAAATGAGAGTTTAGACATGATTTACATTCCCTGGTGTCGCTCCAGATCTTCACGCTGCTGTGTGCATGCACTTGTTTGTTTGTGTGTGTGTGTTTGTGCACACTTTTACTGTTTTAGAAAGAGTGTTTCTGAAGACACTGTGGTGAATCTTTGAGTTCATCTGGGGTTTTGAATCTTCTAAAGTTTGGGCTCTTTCATACACCCAGCGCACTAAGGGGCAAGACGTGTTTGGCATGATTTGTTGCTTTTTTCAGACCGGCACAACTGTGATTTGCACATTTTGCACCACGTTGTTTAAATAGCAAATCCATTTGCATCGCTTTGTTTACTCTTAGGTGTGCTGATGTGAAAAGGAGGTGTGTTAAGGCGCATTGTTGGCATGTTGCTGTTTTGAGGAACTGAAGTAGATCGCACCATTGACCGACTAAAAGCTGCTCTAAAATCCAGTGGAGAGTGAGTTAGTTTTGTGCCTATGCAGGTCCAAACACGTACACATTACCTAATACACACAGGATGTAGAGCAACACACAAATATCTTGACATGTGAAAAAAAATTAAGGATTAAAATGTTACAAAATTATTACTTTCTACATAAATATAAAAACCCCTACCTCCATGCCTTTGTCATCTCTGGGGGCTTTTTTTAGTTTATTCATGACAATCTGCATTTGTATAATGTCATTATTATTAGCAGTATTATTTATTATATGCATATTTATATTTGTTATAATAAAAACAAGTTTAGATTTGTCCACCTGTCAGTTTTGGAGATGTCTGCATCACCATATGGGGCATAAAAATAGGACGTGTGTTTGGATATATAACTCAGTTGTTTGAGCACACTTCGTCGTTATTATTGATAATTTATTAGTTTTCTGGAAATTAGAACTGAATTTAGAAATAGTTTTGAAAAAAATCTAGTGGAGTGAGTACAACACCGTTTCCTTAGTGCTCATAAGTAAAGAAGTAAAGCAAAGAGGCTGAACGGAGGCACTTGTTTGGTCTTTAGCAGTTTTCTTTAAATAGCAAATGTGCCATGGCGCGACACAACTGACTCTTAAAGGGAATGTGAGATGAGACTCTGATTGGTTTAACACAGGTTATGCTCAAAACACACCCTAGTGAGATCACAAATGCTTCAGAATACGCACATTCACCATGCGCACACACCCTGCGCAGTGAAGGGACGTGGCCAGAGGCGCTGTAATTTTAAAGCAGAGAAACCTAAAATGCCGTCCAAACGCTGCTATTTCCACAGAGCTTCTTCTGTTTCGGTTTTTGAGATTCCAAACGACACGAGACAAAGACAGAAGTGCTGACAGTTTCATTTTAGTTATGTTCTAGGAAATTATAAAAAATATATATAGCTAGCATTTGACAAAGGATAGCTTCCAGAATCTCTCCTATTTTAGTGCTGGATACGGCTAAAAACTCCTCCAACAGATGAAGCTGTGGATTGTGAGCCACAACCTGCAAGTGTTTTTATTTGTTAAAATTGATCACTCACACTTTACAATAAGGTTCATTAGTTAATGTTAATTAATGCATTTACTAACATGAACAAACAATGAACAATACATTTACTACAGTATTTGTTCCTGTTAGTTAACGTTAGTTAACGAAAATACAGTAGTTCATTGTTAGTTCATGTTAACTCATGGTGCATTAACTAATGTTAGCAAGCATGGACTTGAATGTTAATAATGCATTAGTAAATGTCCAATTATGATTAATAAATGCTGTAAATGTGTTGTTCATGATTAGTTCATGTTAGTAAATGCATTAACTAATGAACCTTATTGTAAAGTGTTACCAATTGATCTATAAAAAGCATTGTCTCTAGCATTACGATATGTTGTGGTGAGGATGTAAACAAGGATGTAAACAACAGGAAGAGCTGCACCGCCTCTCTATGTGGCTGCTTTACCTGCATTCTACATCTCAAATGACCAACTCGCTAAAGATATGACAATGTTCTGTACTACTTACACATGCTTATAACCCCAATATATGTGAAAGACACTTGTCAGATTTTCTTTCCGAGAGCAGGCGTGAAGTACAGTTGTGTGCTCTTCATTTTTCTGTCTGATTCAAGCAGATAATGCTGCTAACAGCTGCTCTGACTGACTGTATTTACACAACGCAATGCACGCACTTGTAGTGGCGTGGCGTGGAGCCAATTTGTGAATCACAGCACATTGTTAGTTGACCAATCATAGCCTCTTGAGGGTGGGCCTTTTAGAGGAACTAGAACATATGACGTCGATTTCATGTTAGCTGAGTAGCTGTATATATAATCAAAGATGTATGAAAAAATAATGTTATTTTTTTACAAGTGATGCATGAGCGCACATTGCTTTGCATCTTATAAACACAACCAAGCCTTAAAAATACACTGTGGACCACCCCTTTTAATATAGCAAAGGTGTATTCAGACACGCTCTTAATGCTTTTGCATCATGCACTTTATACTTTGTGCTATATTGTTAAGATAGATCCTTTCGTGTTTCCTCATTTAACCGTAATGTCACACCACAACAACACCAAGATATCAGTCTACAGACAGAAAAACATGAGCTTTTACATCCTCCCAACAAACACACAGATCATTAGCTATTCTGAAACAAAACTTTGGATGTTTTCTTCCTGGCGCCAGACAGACACACGGATCAGATAAAGAGAATCTGCTGAATACATGCTTTTTTCCCTTAAGAATCTTTTATTAGTTTTCTTTTTATAGCGAAAGAGAGAGATAGCATTTGATACTTTAATATGAGTGCTGATGTATTACTGCAACCTGATGTTCTTTTGCTGCGCTAAGGAGTGCACAGCAGAAAAAGACAAATGCACATGGAATTTGGCTCAAGTGAAATCATAAATACAGTTTTGCGTGGGGGAAAAAAAAAAGTTCCAAAATTGAAAACTTTTCAGATCCAAAACTAAAGTGGTTTGCCAAAGTCTGCTGAGACTGATCCAGATGCAATCTATAGTAGAGATTGAGATCCAGTCAGTCTTGTTTTAAAGATTTAAATAAAAGGAAAGTGAAGTCGTGTTTCAGTGTGTGGTCCAGTTTCAGCACACATCTCCATCATCTGTACTTCTGTTAAGCTGTTTTACTGTCTCAAACATTGAAACACTGAGTGTGCTGTTTGCTTGTGTTTTATATCTGTATGACATGCTTTAGGTTTGTTTTAGATGTTGTGCTTATTAATATCAATTAATACTAATTATAAAGCAGTGCAATTCTACTGGTATATTTCCAGTATGTTGTTTGACTGTGTTTGCATGCACGTTTTGTTTTTTGTTTTGTTTTGTTTTGTTTTGTTTTGTTTTGTTTTGTTTTGTTTTGTTTTGTTTTGTTTTGTTTTGTTTTGTTCTTTGGTTTGGTTTTATTTTATTTTGTTGTTTTGTTTTGTTTTGTTTTGTTGTGTTTTGTTGTGTTTTGTTGTGTTTTGTTGTGTTGTGTTGTGTTGTTATTTTATTTTATTTTATTTTATTTTATTTTATTTTGTTCTTTGGTTTTGTGTTTTTTATTTTAGTTTTTTGTTTTGTTTTTTTGTTCTGTGTGTTTTTTTTTTGGTGTTTTTTTTCGGTTTTGGTTGTTTTTTGTTTGTTTTTGTTTTTGTGTTTTTGTTTGGTTTTGTTTAGTTTTTGCATTTGTGTAGATTTATTTTGTTTTGCTTTTTTAATTTTATATTTTATTGTTTGATTTATTTTAAATTGTGGTGCAAAATTAAATAAAAAAAGTATTACACATTACTGTGTATACACACATTACAAAGATATTTCTGTGTTTGTCATGCATTATTTTGTTTTATTTAGTTTTGTTTGCATTTATTTTGGTTGTGTGTTTGTATGTTTTGCTTTTTTATTGTATTTGATTGATTAATTAATAAAGTGTTTTTTATTTTATTTTGTAAATACAAAGATATTTATCTGCGTTTGTTTTGTTATGTTTGTGTGTTTTTCTTGATCAGAATAAGACTTGATTGATTGATTGATTTCTTTTTTTGAGTTCCACAATTGAACATAAAGTTTTCATAAATTATCAAGCTATTGTTTTGTTTTATTTTGTTTTGTTTCTTTTTCTCTTTTTTTTTTTTTTGTAGTTTTTTGTTTTTGCTTTGCTTGGTTTTGGGTTTTTTTTTTTTTTTGTGTTTTGTTTTTTGTTTTGTTGTTTTTTGTTGTGTTTTTTTGTGATTTGTTTTGTGTTTTGTTTAGTTTTTGTGTTTTGTTTGTGTGTGTGTTTTATTTAAAATATTTGATTGATTGATTTGATTGGTTGATTTTAATTTGAGTTGCACAATTAAACACAAATGTATTTATAAATTACCAAGATATTTATGTGTTTGCTATGCATACTTTTTTGTGTGTGTGTGTTTGTTTTACTTTTTTATTGTTATTTAATTTTGAATAAATTAAAATAAACTTTATTAACATATTTATTTAACATTTTTGCACAATAAATGAGCCATTTAAACACCTGAAAAATCACCTGTCTTTACTGATCAAATACAATGCGACTATGCACATACAAATAATTCAGTGTGCAAAAATCTTTATTCTTCACTGTGATTACACTACGTTTACTACCAAATGTAATAGAATAGTGATGCGATTTGGGATGTATCTCTAGACTCCGTTCTCTGTATTTTTCAGTGGAGCCGCTGAGCTTCAGGAAATCAATGCATGTTGTTCTGTCTCAGTCTCAGTGTTTCTTTGCTCATCTCGTTTCTATCAGTCAGTCTCTCTCTGCATGTCCAGTTTAGCGTCATTCACTCGCTCTCTCCTCTGTGTTACGATGACAACAGTGAGTGTGTGAAGGATCTGCTGCCTCTCTCTCGTCCTCAGAGACTCCTCTCAGTCAGCAGCATCACACATTTGCACTTTCGCATGATTTCCCCATGCACAGATGAAAATGTATTCGCTCTTCACATTTCGAGCTGCATTGAGTTGATTGTGAGAGATCAGTTTGTGGAAACTCGGATAATGGAATGTTTTGCCATTCATTTTTATGTTTTTGAATTTGTTCTGTTATTATATGCATCATTATTAAGGAAGTAAGGGTTTGCTCACATATCACAGTTTAGATTTTGCCATACATTTATTTATTTATATGGAAAAAAAATCATTAAACAATTGTTTCTTTTCTGGCCGAATGAGAATGAATGAATGAAAAATATTTCTAAAGGACCTTTTGACATGGAATTGAACTAGACTTTGGTAAAGACCCAAACAATACAAACATTGCAGCAGCTTAAAAGACGCCTTTCATGTGGAGAATGAAGTCATGCATGCATGTTTATCTAATCTGATCTTTAATTTGTATTCTCTATTGGATTCAGCTCAAGTGATTGGCTGGGCCATTCTACAGCTTGATTTTAATTTTCTAAAAGAGTTTTCTTGGCTGTGTTTTGGATCATCGTCTTGCAGAAATGTCCACTCTGGTTTCATCTTCATTATCCTGCTAATGTAGATGTTGGACTGAAGCAGCTAATATTAATTTACACTGAGGAAGGGCAGAGGATTGCTAAAGAACACTGAGATTTCAGCTGCTGTCTGGGCTTTCACTGCTCTTCTACATCTCCCTTTCTTCATGTGTTCAATAATTTTTTTCTGCGTCATTTTACTACACATAACTTCATTTGTAAACTAATTAGATTTGTTTTGTTTGTATAAATGGATTTTTTTGGTTGTTACCAACATCCGGAGAAAATTTTAATCCAGGGGTGCCCAAACTTTTTCTTATGAAGGGCCAAAAACCAAACTTTATTGAGGTTGGCAGGCCAAAGGTAAATATACCAAACTGTATTACATTAAAGTTTTCTTGGTTAATTGCTATTTTTAGGGCCTATTTTATTAATATTTTATTAGAGCCGAGTGCCTTAGTGTTTCACCAGTGATGATATACAGCCTTATCACACTACTCCAACAGTTCGACGGCATAATCGTGTATATCAAAAAGAAAATCAAACACGAAGTGCCTTAAATGCTTTTTTACAAGGAGCTACTTCCGCTGCTCATTCACATCTACAGCTGACTGTCAGAATAGCAGAAACCATTGCTCAAAAACACGCCATTTTAGAGCTAGTATTTAAATGATTCTCTAGCGTAATGTCTAAAGTGAAGACAAAACAGCAGATTTTGCTCACATTTTAAGATTATAAGGCTGAACAGCATGAAATGCCATCAGTCTGCAGAGATTTCCCAGTATTTCTCTGTTGGAATCAGGAGATCACAACAATTAACCTTGAAAAAGCTAAAGCAAAGCAAACACTTCCAGAATACAATGTATAAATATAAATACAGCTCTACAGCATACAAAGAGAGAGATCGACTTAAAATGTCATTTACCTGTTTTATAATGATTTAATCAGCTGTAGGTTGAAGTGTATGCAGTTTTTCTCCTCAAAGGACTTATTTTGTGGTCTGTCGCCGTCTTGTGGCGAAACTTCAACCGTCTTTGCTCTGTTTACCATGACAGGCTGATAGCCGCCAATGAGCTGAATCTCCAAAATTATAATTATTTCAAAAAAGGACTGTCCTTATAAATAAACTGCATAGTTACAATCTAAACAACTAATTCTCGCCTAAAAATGCCTCTACAGTACATTATGTTGTCCAACAGCTGTAATATTTGTCAAACTGTACTGAGTTTATTGATCTGCTGTCACTATGTGGGCAGAGTAATACACAAGGATGACGAGCTGTACGAGTGCAGAATATTGCTTGGCTATCAGCCAATCAGATTCGAGAATCAGAGAGAACTGTTGTGTATATACATTTTTAAATTAAGTTCTTACAAATTTATTAATATTATCAATATAAACTTATTTATATTTTTACAAAAACATAAACAGTCCTATTTAGAACCCAATTGAGTTCACTGCCAATGTCTTGTGCTTTGTCTGCTATCTATCAAGTAACAGTATTTACATTTTAACAATCTTAAAAACAGAACATTTGACTCTAACGTTTAATTTCTTGTAGCATTTTTTGTTGCTCAACAATTAAACAAGCAAACAAAGTTATATTAAATTAGAATTGACAATTTCTATTTTGCCCGATTTGCCCAAACCTTCCCTATCCTTCTCCCTTTCTTTTCAGGTGAGGTGGGGGGTTGCCATGCCCTAAAGCAGTGGTTCTCGAACTTTTTTTCACCAAGTATCACCTCAGAAAAAAATTGTCTCTCCAAGTACCACCATCATCACCAGTATTGAAATAAAGTACTGTAGTTGGCTACCAAATTAAGCAGCTACAGCACTGAAGAGTTCGAAAAGGAGGCAGAGACCTATTCATTCAACGAAATTATATTCCATACAAAATATGAAGCTGATCAGTCGGTTCATGTCACGTGACTCGTTGTACGGCATCCTAAAAAGCTAAGATGTTTTCAACTGGGTACACCTGGAATACGCAAGCGTGTTGTGCTGCAGTTCTTACTCTTTTGCTAGCCTGTGGGTTAAATTTTGGCACTCAAGTGACCAAGATGTAACAAGAAAATACTGTCATTTTCAAAATAAAAGTTTTTTTTTCAAAATAAATGATTGTTCAGACTCGGATAATAAATAAAACAGAAATAATTAATTTTTAAATTAAAAATAATATAATATAAAATATAATATTTTAATATAAAAAAAAATTTTGTGCGACCTGGTACCAATTGATCTATAGACTGGTGCCGGTCTGTGGCCCGAGGGTTTGAGACCACTGCTCTAGCAAGTATCTGCTCTGCAAGCACCACGCACCTAGTTTTGCGCCAATTAAATCGATTTTTAGCAGCGGATGACGCGATGCACTAAAGGAAACATTTTATGCACAGCGCTTTGATCGTAGGCTTTAGAGAACAGTCAAATGCTGATAACATTGGTGTTTTTGTATGCATCAAATTCATTACTCAGTGATTCCTCTGCGTACCACTAGAAGTAAGCCCGCGTACCACTAGTGGTACATGTACTACAGTTTGAGAACCACTGCCCTAAAGGTTACCATGGACCAACTTTGACCCAAAGGCCCTAGTTTGGGCATCTCTGATCCAATCCATCATTCTGTCTTTTACTATTACTATTGTTATTAGATGTCCATCGTTCAATATCTCTCACCAAGGGACTGATTAATAATACAAAATAAAGTCCGCTCATGCACAGGTGACTCAAATCAGATTATGGTCACATGATTATTTCCTCTGCCTGGAAATAATTCCTCCTTCATATTCAGAGCGGTATTACATTGATTGCAGAGGGAGAGTTGGGCTTCTTCTGGAAACTTGGACGGACGCTTGGATGTTTTTCGCCCTGTTTTGCTTTTTTTTTTCCCCCTTCGCTCTTTCTGTCCTCTCAGTTCAAGCACAGTTCAGTGTTTTGGGTTTAATCCATCTCATTCCTCTGCTGGTCCAGGTGGCCTCGTCTGATCCCAGAATATGTGTGTGTGTGTGTGTGTGCGCGCATTTCAGAGCACTAATGTCTGCCTCCATGTGTGCTTTCATGGGCAATTTCCCACCAGCTCTTGATTTAATAGGGTTTTTTCTTTCTTTTATTTGAGGTTATATGCTTCGCTTCAGATAAGGAAAGCGCCTCCTTTTTCATTTGCAGGTATATTTGAAGCTCAGGTTTGATAGTGAAAGAGCTTTGCTTCTCTGAAGGGAATTTCAGTTCAGCTCAAAAGCATGATTACTGTTAATATCAAAGTATTAATATTGAATATAATAATAATAATAATAATAGCTGTTTTATATTTACAATGTTGCAATAATTATATTTACTTACATTTATTATTATTGTTGTTGTAGTTGTTACTGTTATTATTATAAACATTATTATTATTATTATTATTATTATTATTAATAGTAGTAGTAGTAGTAGTAGTATTGTTATTGTTGTTGTTGTTGTTGTTGTTACTAATGATGTTTTTATTATTATTGTTGTTGCTATTACTATTACTGTTATTATTATTAATACCTTCATAATCCCTATTTATGTTTGTAATAGTAATTCTATAGATTATTAATATTAATATTTGTAATTAGTATCCTTATTATTATTATTTTAATAGTAAAATTTAATGTAATATATTGTTCTTAATATTAATGTTTTTATTTAAACTAATAATAATATTAATATCATTCTCAGTAGCTATTTTATATTTGTAATTCTTTTTTACATGTGTTATGATTAATACTATTATTTGTAATTACATTTTTGTATTATTATTATTATTATTATTATTTTAATAGTAATGTTTATTGTAATACATTATTGTTAATATTAATGTTTTAATATTAATATAAATATTAATATTTATTATTATCATCATCATCATCATAGCTATTTTATACTTGCAGTAATTATATTTTCTTACATTTGTTATGATTATTTTAATAATATTTATTATTATTATTATTATTATCATCATAATTTAATAGGAACTTTATATAATATATTGTTGTGAATATTCATGTTTTTTACATTTTTATGTTTTCATTTCATGTTATTATTATTATTTATTATTATTATTATTATCATTATACTAGTATAATCATCATAATAGCTATTTTGTGTAAAAAATGGATTTTCTTACTTGTTATGATTATTACAATTAATATTTGTAATTACATGTATTAATGGTCAGTATTATTATTATTATTATTATTATTATTATTATTATTATTATTATTAAGCATTTTAATATTAACATTTAATGTAATATATCTTACATTTATTAGTAATGTTATTATTATTGCAATATTTGTTTAATTATATTCATTAAAAATCATTTTACAATTTTAAATGTTGTTAATATTTCATTTATAATCATCATCATCATCATCATAATATTAATGATTATTTTATATTTGTAAATTTAATAACAATAACAAAAGTAAAAAAATAATCGTGAACAAATTATTATTATTAATATTATTTGAAATTACATTTATGATTATTAATGATATTGGCATTTTGATATTAATGTAATATGTAATATAATTATTTAATTTAACATTTAATTTATTGTTGTCTTTGAGTAGTATTTTATATAAAACATAGTAATTGTCTGTTTATATTTTGTAGTCTGTATTAATAAAAATATATTTTAAAAATCAAAATATTTTTAATTATTATTTAAATTTAAATTTTTCTGTTGTTGTTTTTGTTGTTATTGAACTTCATAATAATATTTATTAATTTTTATTTTTCCTTCATGAGCATTAGTTTAACAAAACTTTTTACATACATCCCAATAAGTGATTTTGGCTAAAATAAATGTAAGCTAAAGCATACACTTTGAAGTGTTTTGCATATGGCTCATCTGTTCTAAACTGAATCAGTGTATAGATATGTGGTGTGTGTAATCTAACAGCAGGTGTTAATGTGTGTGTTTTGTTCATGCAGGCAGCTCCAGCAGCAACAGCAGGCCGAGCTGGAGGTTCACCAGAGAGACGGACTCACTGCGTATGACCTGTCGCAGGTGCGTAAAAACACACTTTTTTCTCATAAACACACACCGTCATTTCCTCAGCTGACCTCACAGATGCATTATTGCCCTGTTTAGCTCATGGAGCAGGTTTAATTCATGCTCCTTTACTGCATTTGCACGTCCTTCTTAAACCAATGTCAAAGCTCAGCCTGTTTAACATTTATACTGCAAGATGAAAATCAGCCAATCAAGATCCTGGAGGACAAATGAATCCTCTAGACGTGCTTTTTAATAGTTCAGAAGACTTAATGGAGTTAACCTGAAGTGCTTTATTAAGTTTCACTCAGAAGTTTGTCATCTTTATATCACTAATATAATTTACTTTAATTAATTAAATACAAAATAAAAGTTTGTTTTGACATAATATATGTGTGTGTACTCTAAACATATATAAATACACACATACATGCATATCTTAAAGAAAATGTTTATTTATATTTATATCACATATACCAGGGGTGTCCATACTCTGTCCTGGAGGGCCGGTGTCCTGGAGAGTTTAGCTCCAACCCTAATCAAACACACATGAACAAGCTAATCAAGCTTTGTATACTAGAAACGTCCAGGCAGGTGTGTTGAAACAAATTGGAGCTAAAGTCAGGAGGACACCGGCCCTCCATGACCGACTTTGGACACCCCTGACATATATAGTGGGTACGGAAAGTATTCAGATCCTCTTTAATTTTTCACTCTTTGCTTAAATCATTTAAGTTATTTTGAAAAAGACATATTCAAATCAAAATACTATATTATTATATAAAAAAAGTTACAAACTATATTGTACTTAAACCCTATGCATGTTATTCGATAATATATCTAAAATGAAAATACAAATGTTGTAAATTTACATACATGAAGGAATTAAATTAAATTATTAGTATTTATGAGTTTAAATAAACATAAAAAATTAAGTTGTCCCTAAAAATGCTCAGGAATTTATTCAAAAAGTAGTTTGTACAAAGGGCAAACATCATTTTCTTGAGTGTAAATTGTCTGCAGATACTATCTGGCCCTGCACTAAAAAAATGCAGGCTTCCACACAGTTTCTTCTTGTTGTCCCAATCATACCTATCAGCACTCCCGTTTTTCACAGGAGTCTCCTGTATTTTAGACCCATCTCCCGCCACCCTCCCGTTTTGTTATTTCTCCCGGAAAACTCCCATAATTTTACACCCCTCATCCCCCCGGTCCTTAGCTTTTTGGTACAATCTGTAACATCCCTGGGTCGCCAGCTTTGGTACTGTTTAGTGTTACAACCTCCTGGCTCAAGAAAGTAGCAACAAAACCAAATAAAGATCCAAACCAGAAAATCAAATCAACTTAAATATATTTAATCAAAAATTAAGTGAAATGATACATGAATATAAATAAAAGAAAACAACAAAACTCCAAAACTGAAGAGGGAAGGATGAACACCCGCAGTCCTGTTCTCTCGGTTTTTATCCAAACGCACATCACAAGTAACACTCCACACCTGGTCCAAACGTCAATCATGGCAAAACACCGCACCTGTTCAAAACTCCAGAAAAATACCAGATCATGGAACACCTCCATCTAGTGGACACTGGTTAACCAAACCTCACGACTGTCACATTAGTATCCGATCGCAGCGGCCGCCCAAAACCCAGTTCATAGTACAGTTACTTACCCGGTTCTCAGCTGTGTTATTCAGTTATCAAAGCACCCCTTGACCCCCCCCCCCCCCCCCACCTCCCCGTTCTCCTAGATTTTAGAGGCAAATGTTGGCAGGTATGGTCCCAACACAAATTTACATTTGCAAATTTATCAAAATTACATATTTAAGTGTATTGGACATAAAAAAGTGTCCCAAAACATCTTGAGAATTGTGCGGTTTCAACTCATTTTGAATAAGTAAGTTGAACAAGCAGCAAAATCCATTTTAAATGTTTACACACATTTACATAAGTAAATAAATGACTGATTAAGGCAGTGGAGAAACTGCATTGTTGTAGTCATAACGGTCTGTAAAGTGTTAACTGTGTGTGCGTATGTGTGTGTGTAAAAATAGGACATAACTGCGAGATGAAGTCACACAGATATTATAGAATTTGGCCTCATTGCTGAACAGCTTTTTACAGCCTGACACAGATTTGCTTTGAGTCATAGGTGATAATGTTTTGTTATATCATACGCTGTTTATATTAACGGGGTCACTGGAGTCAGTCTTAATAAAGCAAAGAGGATTAATAACTGTACACATGGGACGAAGCAGAGCGTGTTCATCTGTGTCAGAGTTTAACGCCTGTCTGGGACTTTTTTCAGGCCATTGTTGTACGTTCGGGTTTGTGATAACTGTGAATTTTATTTTATTTAGCATTTATTAGCTTCATGTTGGTAGTTTGCTGAATGTATGTAAGACAAAATATGCTTTGGTTTTAGTTAATGCTAAACATTTTATTTATTTATGTATTTTAGGGTCTCTTATGTTCATCAAGGCTGAATTTACAACAGTAAAAACATGAATATTGTAGAATATTATTGTAGCTATTTTAGATTTGTAATTCTTTTTTTTTACATTTGTTATGATTAATACTATTATTTGTAATTACATTTTTGTATTATTATTATTATTATTATTATCATTTTAATAGTAATGTTTATTGTAATATATTATTGTTAATATTAATGTTTTAATATTAATATTAATATTTATTATTATTATTATCATCATCATCATCATCATAGCTATTTTATACTTTTTTTCGGGCCGTTGTTGTACGTTCGGGTTTGTGATGACAGTGAATCTTATTTTATTTAGCATTTATTAGCTTCATGTTGGTAGTTTGCTGAATGTATGTAAGAAAAAATATGCTTTGGTTTTAGTTAATGCTAAACATTTTATTTATTTATGTATTTTAGGGTCACTTATGTACATCGAGGCTGAATTTACAACAGTAAAAACCTGAATATTGTAGAACATTATTACAATATATTTTTTTAAATATATTTAAAATTAGTTTTATAAATAATAAGCTGAACTTTTTATTAAAATAATTAAAAGTACTGTGAAATATTGATGACAAACGTTTTGCATTGTTGTTGTTATTATTATTGTTGTTATTGTGTGCATGCTTTACTTAAAAGATAGGTCTTTAATCCAGTTTTAAACTGAGAGAGTATGTCTGAGCCTCGGACATTATCAGGAAGGCTACTCCAGAGTTTAGGGGGCCATAAATGAGAAGGCTCGACCTCCTTTAGTAGACTTGGCTATTCTGGGTACTAACAGAAGCCCTGAGTTTTGAAATCTTAAAGAGCGAGTTGGATTGTAGCAAGACAGGAGGTTGGCTAGATAAACAGGAGCTAGATTATTTAAAGCTTTATAGGTAAGAAGCAATATTTTAAAATCTATACGAAACTTAACAGGCAGCCAGTGTAAGGCGGATAAAATCGGGGTGATATGATCATATTTTCTAGACCTGGTACGAACTCTGGCTGCTGAATTTTGCACTAACTGAAATGAAATGAAATGAATTGAAGTTCGGATATATCAAGAGACATTTCTGATGATATTAAATGTTTAAAAGCTGCTTAATATTTTACTTAAAATGTAATTCAGGCTTCTTACATGAAGAGAAATGTGGCTATATTTATTTGTTTATTAAATGTGTCATTTTGCATGTATCATCATAATTTTTACTGACAGTGTTTACTGATCTTGCAGGTTCCTGTGTCCGGTGTTTCAGCCGGTGTTCATGAATCCGGCAAAAGCATCGACAAGACTGAATCTCTGTTTTCACAGGAGAGAGACCCACGATTCAGCGACATCTACACCGGCATCTCTACATGTATGAGCTACAGCGCAAATTTAACATGCAATTCACTGGAGATTCAGCTAATTCAGTTAAAGTCTCACAAATACAATTCCTGCATGATTTACACTGTAAACACTGTATGTTTGGTGCATTTGGTTGCTATTACAAAGAGTTTGCAAGACAATTAAGTCAGAAATTCCAACTAAAATAGGTCAGATTGAGCTTCTGAGGGTTTCTAGCTTGTAAAAGTCTGTTGTTTCTGGTTATGCACTGATTCAGTGTCAGTGTTTGCCAGTTATTGGCTTATTCCTCTGTAGTTTGGGCTCTATATTATTTACAATAATAACAGTGCTAATAAAATAGATATATGTTGTTGTGCAATTTTTTTTAAACCCATGCAAATCTATAAATCACTGCCAAAAAAAATAATTTATATGTGTATGTGTGTATATATATATATATATATATATATATATATATATATATATATATATATATATATATATATATATATATATATATATATATATATATATATATATATATTATAGTTGAAGTCAGAATTATTAGCCACCCTGTTTCTGTTTAACTGATAGAAAATTTCTTCAACACATTTCTAATCATAGTTTTAATAACTCAAATCTAATAACTGATTTATTTTATCTTTGTCATGATGACAGTTAATAATATTTGACTAGATATTTTTCAAGACACTTCTATACAGCTTAAAGTGACATTTAAAGGCTTAACTAGGGTAACTAGGCAGGTTAGGGTAATTAGGCAAGTTATTGTATGACAATGGTTTGTTCTGTAGACGATTGAAAAAAAATTTAGTTTAAAGAGACTAATAATTTTGTCCTTAAAATGGTGTTTAAAAATGAATAACTGCTTTTGTTCTATTCTACATTATCAGACATACTGTGAAAATTTCTTTGCTCTGTTAAACATCATTTGGGAAATATTTAAAAAGAAAAAAAAAATCAAAGGGGGCTAATAATTTTGACTTCAACTGTATATATGATGAATTTTTCTATGTAAAACTTGAACAGCAATTCAAGCTGTAAAATAATAATAATAATAATAATAATAATAATAATAAATAATAATTATACATCTATAATTTTATTTACAGTTTTATTATCCCACTGAAATATTAAATTATTTTATTACATTTACAAAAGAAACAAAATCGAATTTTATATACAGTTAGGTCCATAAATATTGGGACATCAACAAAATTCTAACATTTTAGGCTCTATACAACAACACAATAGATTTGAAATGAAAAGACTGAAAATGAAATGAAATGAAAGACTGCAGTCTGTCAGCTTTAATTTGAGGGGATTTAAATCCAAATCAGGTGAACAATGTAGGAATTACAACAGTTTGCATATGTGCCTCTTACTTGTTAAGGGGCCAAAAGTAACGGGACAGTTGGCTTCTAAGCTGTTCGATGGTCAGGTGTGTGTTATTCCCTCATTATGCCAGTATTTTCCCAATATTTATGGACCTAACTGTATATACGTCCTCTATTTTTGTCTTTATTCTTGTCAAATCATGTAGATTGTAGTATTTGTAAAATTAGTTTATTTTACAAATTTATTGTCTCCTCTGTGTGATCCCAAAGATAAAGCTGTAATGTGATGTTTCTCTGTCATATTTGAGCTTCTCGATGATGATGTTTTGTGTGTTTTTATGTGTGTTCAGCTGAAAAGAAGATGATGGTTCCCTCATCCACCTCTGGCGGGCAGCAGTTGTATTCTCAGGGCAGCCCGTTTCAGCCAGGACACTCCGGAAAGAGCTTCAGGTACACATTCAAAATCTGTGCGGGACTGAATTTTTAGTCCCGATCCCATCAGGTTTTATTCCACACCCGACTGCTCCCGCTGTATATTCATCCTTTGTTCACCCGCTGCCCGACCCTCCCCGTTTTCTACACAACCCGACAGTTTCTGCCTAAATTTAGATCTGGTTTCCAAAATCTCACATTTAAATTAGGCACTACCAAAAGAGAGAGAGATAACAGATAAATGCGTAGGTTGTGCAAGGATTGCAGGCTAAATGTCAGTTTTGTTTGCCTCTTTGTGATGAGACATGAGTGCTGCCTTAAGCAGTGACGTTTGGTGAGGTTTGTGGTTGGTGAGGCACTACCTCTTTCAAAGTCAGATTTACAAACATATCCACTCAATATGTTTGCCAACTACAGATTGTGTTACATATATCATATCAGCATTATTTCTGTACACACAGCAGGTACATATTGGACCAACGAAGAAAGTCAAATGTATAGCGATTAAATATGTCTCCTAAAAAACCCCTGGCTGGATGCTACAGAGTCCAGACAACCTATTACAAGTGACACACAGCAAAACGGCAGATGCGTGCATGCTCTCTCTCTCTCTCTCTAGCTATCTCTCAAGAGCGCTATTGTTTTAGACCGCCCGCTCCTGGTCAAATCACACCAGGGGTACCTACCAGGGCTTTACATTAACACCCGCCAAATGCGGGTAGATTTCGGCGGTGGGGGTTAAGACAGACACTCCCACTAGCCACTTTGGCTGGTTGAAAATAATTTTCCCAGATAATAATTCTTAAAAGCAGGGTTCGACAATAAGGATGGTCTAATATGCATGCACAGGCGATCAAGAAGCAACACGACTGACAAAAATAATTGCATTCGCAACTTCGCTCGAGCAAAGCAGGTGAACCGAATGAGAGGATAATCACTCGCACTAACAGCTGAGGTGATGCGCGCGACTGTTTATAAGGCGTGCGCGCTCCCGTTTCCTTTTGTGAAGCAACTGTGTCTAGAAACTGATGCGATCGATTCTCTTTCAAATAGACTAAACAAAAAGGGAGGAACGTGCACCTACCTACAGTCTTGCTGCTTTCCAGAGTTCCAGAGTTGACTTATTGTAAGCAGCGCCAGTTGCTTTCGGTTTAACCATTCTTTGAAAAGATAATTTTTGGGTCTATCATTAACCATGCGTGTGTGTGATCATCCTTTCATTATCACACAGTATGTTTTTACCTGCTTTCTTTTGCATTAATATGGTTTGATTATTATTTTTTTACAATAACAATGCTTTAATGGGAGAATAACTCCCCATTTATGTGTAGTTAACTGGTGATCTGACCTTTAGCCAGAATACACGACTGTGCATATGTTTTGTTAAATAAAAAGTACAGTATTCAGCTATATTTTGCATGTTTTCACACATTTAAAATTTGTGGCTAAGAAATAATTAACTGTTTATTTATGGTGTGGTCAGAGATAAATTGGGTAAATCCTTCCATTTTGGGCTGTGAAAATTATGAAAACTAATTGTAATATATGAAACCCTGACCCATTTGCTCATGATTATTGAGCAAGCTCATACATGACACACAAAAAGTTAAATGAACGAGGAGACATGTTGAGAAAACGCAAACTCTAAATGAAATAATTTTAGCATGTCAAAGTCATATTTATGTGTATAAAATATATTTTCTCAACAATAAAATTTTGGCTAGTGAAAATGGCGAGTGGCTAGTAATGTTGGAAAACTACTAGCCACAGTGGCTGGTGGTCAAAAAAGTTAATGTTAAGCCCTGGTACCTACCGATATCGCGTTTTATTCTGAAATTTATTCCCGCGCCACAAGAAATCTGTTTGGGTGAACTAGAGGTCTGCATTCCCGCGGCTGTACCGTAGGGAAATGCCACATTATAGGGGACATTTCAGAGTTTAAAAGAGGACAAGTTGTTGGTGCGCATCTTGCTGGCGCATCTGTGACCAAGAAAGCAAGTCTTTGTGATGTATCAAGAGACATGGTATCCAGCGTAATGTCAGAAAACCACCTAGAAGGTCAAATCACATCCAAAAGGAGCCACTGTGGAAAAAGAGGAAGCTGTGTGAAATGCATTGTATCCAAAAAACATAAAACCACAGCTGCCCACCTCACTGCAGAATTAAATGTGCTCCTCAACTTCCCTGTTTCCACCAAAACTGTTAGTCGGGAGGTCCTCAGGGTCAATACACATGGCCGGGTTGTTATGGCCAAACCTTTGGTCACTCGTGCCTATAGCAAACGTCAGTTTCAGTGGTGCAAGCAGTGGAAATCTTGGGCTGTGGACAATGTAATGTGTTGTTCTTTGATGAGTCAACCTTCACTGTCTTTCCTACATCCGGGAGAGTTACCGTTTGGAGAAGCCCCAAAGAAGCTCACCACCCAGACTGTTGCATGCCAAGAGTGAAGCGATGGTTTGGGCTGCAATATCATGGCATTCCCTAGGTCCAATACTTGTGTTAGATGAGTACGTCACTGCCAAAGACTACCAAACTATTCTGGTTAGAGCTGTGAACCTACACTAGTCTCACGGTCTGGTTCGGTTACGATTATCATGCCGTCGATTCGGTTCAATTCGATATTTCGGTGCATCACGGTGCATTGACGATGCTTTTATATTTTCTTCACAGCAGCAGCTCTTGTATTAAAATGTATGAATATATTTATATTTATATAGGCTATTATTTGTAATACAATTGTGTCATTTAATACAAACAGTCAGATATATAAACTGTAACTTAAAAAAAAACGAGCTTTTAGCAAATAATATAAACAAATAAAATATAAATATCCAGCTCAATTTCTGATCCTTGTCTAGTTCTCTTTAACCCCTTTGATTGGTTACACCCTCAACAAAAACGGTTGCGATTGGCTCTTTCGCGCTGCGCTCTTCAGATGAATGATAAGCAGCAGGCGGCAGCGGCGATCTCACAGCTGATGTATGATAGACACGGTGGAGAAAACTCTGCATACACGCGCTCGTTTCTGTATCCAAAAGTAACGCTGTAAAACAGCCGAGAGGAAAAGAAAAGCCACGCCAGCAGGTCAAATAGGCCACTGTGTGTGTGTGAGAAAGAGAGAGAGAGACAGAGCGAGACAGAGCGAGAGTGAGCGAGAGGAGAGAGAGAAAGAGAGAGAGAGAGAGAGAGAGAGAGAGAGAGAGAGAGAGAGAGAGAGAAATGGAGTAGGCTACTTTCATTCTCAAACACACACAGTGAAATTGTGCACAATTCATGAGTATTAAGTAGTTAGAGCGTTGTAAATACTCGCGATTGTCTCCCTCGCGACAAAGCGCATATGAGGTACATGACGTCAGTAATAGCTGGTTATGATTATTACTGAACCGATACCGAATTGTCTGCGTCTGCATCGCGGTGCATCGAAGAAACGATTAATTTTGACACCCCTAATTCTGGTGGACCATGTACACCCAAACATTGTATCCTGAAGGTGGTATCTTGCATCAGTATGATAATGCACCAATGCACACAGCAAGCCTGGAAAAAGAGTAGTTTGATAAACATGGAAGTGTAGGTGAACATCTCCTATGGCCCGCAAAGTCATCAGAACCAAATATTATTGAGCCATTTTGGGGTGTTTTGGAGGAGCGAGTCAGAAAACGTTTCCCATAATTTTTTTTCTAATCGTTTAACATTTGATTGTGTCAGAAATGTGTGTCTGGTGTGTAAAAGCCTTGAATTTGCTCTCTTAATGTGTTTCAGCTCTTCTGTGATCCACGTCCCGGGTGTGAATGACATCCAGTCCACAGCAGGTTCAGCTGGACAGAACCTCAGCCAGATTTCCCGGCAGATCAATACGGGACAGGTGTCCTGGAGCGGGAACAGACCTCCATTTTCCGGCCAGGTGAGAGCGATTCCTCCTGCATCCCTCTTCTCCATTAGCTTCAATTTAATTAAATTAACAAAATGAACACCTCCAACGTCCACTACGCCACTAATAACTGCATAATGTAAGGCACTTCAGGAGAAATACTGTACCGTTCATATATAGTAGTCAACATTTGCAGTGGATCAAACCATTACATCAAGAATGTCTCAAACAATTCAGCAATGTCCATTCTTGTTTTGACAATTTCGAAAAACTTTTTGATTCACTTTAAATGTTGACTACTGTATTATTTTCTCAGTCAGTTAAGATTCATCATGATTTTCTTTATAAACAGCTTGTTTTGAAGGCCGAGGATGTCCTTTATATGATCACTGTTGAATCCAGCCAAGCATTTTCTAATAGTTTAAGGTTTGATCGTGTCAGAAGAGATTAGAGAAGAGAGTAGAGATATACAGTCAAAGGCATTTTTACATTTGAATTGATTTTCATTTAAAAAAAATAGTTCTTGGAACTATTGTGTTTAAAAATGTGCTGAAAAAACTCCATTAAACAGCACTTGGGAAATATTTGAAGAAGAATTACTTTCACACGAGGGCTAAGATGGATGAACTTGTAGATGGATAAATTAATTAAAATGTTACTTAATATATGATAAATAATGGCATCATATGAGTCTTTTGTGTTTTTTTCTTTAGTTGTTTAAAAAGTAAATGTGAATATATAAACTAACCAGCCACTTTATTAGGCACAACTGCTTGTTAATGCAAGTTTCTAATCAGCCAATCAAATGGCAGCAACTCAATGCATTTAGGCATGTAGACATGATCAAGACGATCTGCTGCAGTTCAAACTGACCATCAGGATGAGGAAGAAAGGGGATTTAAGTGACTTTGAACGTGGCATTGTTGTTGGTGCTAGATGGGCTGGTCTGAGTATTTCAGAAACTGCTGATCTACTGGGATTTTCACGCCCAACCATCTCTGGGGTTTAAAGAGAATGGTCTCTAAGTGAAAATATCCAGTGAGCGGCAGTTCTGTGGGCGCAAATGCCTTGTTGATGCCAGAGGTCAGAGGAGAACGACCAGACTGGTTCCAGCTGAAAGAAAGGCAACAGAAGCTCAAATAAGCACTCGTTACAACTGAAGTCTGCAGAAGAGCATCTCTGAATGCACAACACGTCCAACACCTTGAGGCAGATTGTCTACAGCAGCAGAAGACCACACCGGGTGCCACTGATGTGAGCTAAGAACAGGAAACTGAGGCTACAATTCGTTAGGCTACAATAGAAGATTGGGAAAACGTTGCCTGGTTTGATGAGTCTCGATTTCTGCTGCAACATTCGGATGGTATGGTCAGAATTTGGCATCAACAATATGAAAGCATGAATCCATCCTGGCTTGTATCAATGTTTCAGGCTGGCGGTGGTGGTGTAATGGTGTGGGGGATGTTTTCTTAGCACACTTTGGGCCCATTGGTCACTGAATATTTTTGTTTTTTTAGGCCATGCTCTGTAAACCCTAGAGATGGTTGTGTGTAAAGATCTCAGTAGATCAGCAGTTTCTGAAATACTCAGACCAGCCCGTCTGACACCAACAACCATCCCCAGTTCAAAGTCTT